>NC_134088.1:3651428-3955714 GCF_000715075.1 Nicotiana tabacum
GGTCAGCCCTCGACTTCTGCTCCAGTTACTTTACCACCTGCCCAGCCAACTAGGGGTGGAGGTTAGTCAGCCCGGGGTCACCCTAGAGGGGAAGGTCGATTAGGTGTCGGTCAGGCCCGTTTCTATGCCTTCCCAGGTAGACTAGAGGCTGCTGCTTCAAATGTCGTGATTTCAGGTATTGTTTCAATCTGCCACAAAGATGCCTCTGTATTATTTGATCCTGGTTCCACTTTTTCTTATGTGTCATCATACTTTGCCCGTTATCTGGATACGCTCGTGAGTCTTTTGTTTCACCTGTTCATGTATCTACTCTAGTGGGCGATACTATTATTGTAGACCGTGTGTACCGGTCGTGTGTGGTGACTATTGGGGGTCTAGAGACCCAAGTGGATCTTTTATTATTGTGTATGGTGGATTTCGATATCATTTTTGGCATGGACTGGTTATCTTCGTGTCGTGCTATTCTGGACTGTCATGCCAAGACAGTCACATTGGCTATACCGGGTGTGCCACAAATTGAGTGGCGAGATTTGACTGATTATGTTCCCAGTAGAGTGAGCTCATTCTTGAAGGCCCAGCGTATGGTTAGAAAGGAATGTCTTTCGTATCTAGCCTTTGTAAGGGATGTCAGAGCTGAGACTCCCAATATTGATTCTGTTCCAGTTGTGAGGGATTTTTCTGATGTGTTTCCTGCAGACCTGCCAGGCATGCCACCGGACAGGGACATTGATTTTGGTATTGACCTGGTGCGGGGCACTCAACCCATTTCTATCCCGCCGTATCGTATGGCATCAGCAGAGTTGAAAGAGTTAAAATAGCGACTTCAGGAACTCCTCGATAAGGGGTTCATTCGGCCTAGTGTGTCACCTTGGGGTGCACCGGTTCTATTTGTGAAGAAGAAGGATGACACTATGAGGATGTGCATCGATTATTGGCAATTGAACAAGGTAACAATTAAGAACAAGTATTCTTTGCCTCACATTGATGATTTATTCGACCAACTTTAGGGAGCGAGAGTGTTCTCCAAGATTGATCTCCGTTCGGGTTATCACCAGTTGAAGATCAGGGACTCAGATATTCTTAAGACAACTTTTAGGACCCGATATGGTCATTATGAGTTCTTGGTGATGTCTTTTGGGCTGACCAATGCCTCAGCAGCGTTCATACATTTGATGAACAACATGTTCCGACCTTATCTCGATTCGTTTTTCATAGTCTTCATTGATGATATTCTGGTATATTCGCGTAGTTAGGAAGAGCACGCGGAACATTTGAGAGTTGTGTTGCAAAGATTAAGGGAGGAGAAGCTCTATGCAAAATTCTCCAAGTGTGAGTTTTTAACTCAGTTCAGTGGCTTTCTTGGGGCACGTGGTGTCCAGCGAGGGTATTCAGGTTGATCCGAAGAAGATAGAGGCAGTTCAGATTTGGCCCGGACCGTCCTCAACCATAGAGATTCGCAGTTTTCTTGGTTTGGCAGGCTATTATCGCTGGTTTGTTCAGGGGTTCTCATCTATTGCATCGCCCTTGATCAAGTTGACTCAGAAAAGTGCTTCATTTGTATGGTCGGACGAGTGTGAGGAGAGCTTCCAGAAGCTCAAGACAGCTTTGACCACGGCTCCAGTGTTAGTTTTACCATCAGCTTCAGGTTCATATACCGTGTATTGTGATGCTTTGAGAGTTGGCATTGGTTGTGTATTGATGCAGGAGGGTAGAGTAATTGCTTATGTTTCTCGATAGTTGAAGCCCCATGAGAAGAACTACCCCGTTCATGATTTGGAGTTGGCTGCCATAGTTTACGCGTTGAAGATTTGGAGGCATTACTTGTATGGTGTGTCTTAAGAGGTGTTTACTGATCATCGTAGCCTCCAACATTTGTTCAAGCAGAAGGATCTCAATTTGAGGCAGCGGAGGTGGTTGGAGTTGCTTAAGGATTATGATATCACTATATTGTACCATCCGGGGAAGGACAATATGGTGGCCGATGCTTTGAGCCGAAAGGCGGTGAGTATGGGGAGTTTGGCATATATTCCAGTTGGGGAGAGACCTCTTGCAGTTGATGTTCAGGCCTTGGCCAATCGGTTCGTGATGCTAGATATTTCGGAGCCCAGTCGTGTATTAGCTTGCGTGGTTTCTCGGTCTTCCTTATATGATCGTATCAGAGAGCGACAGTATGATGATCCGCATTTGCTTGTACTTAAGGACAGAGTTCATCATGATGATGCCAGAGATGTGACCATTGGTGATGATGGGGTGTTGAGGATGCAGGGCCGGATTTGTGTGTCCAATGTAAATGGGCTTTGGGAGTTGATTTTGGAGGAGGCCCTTAGCTCGCGGTATTCCATTCATCCGGGTGTCGCGAAGATGTATCAGGATTTGAGGCAGCATTATTGGTGGAGAAGAATGAAGAAAGACATTGTGGGATTTGTAGCTTGGTATCTCAATTGTCAGCATGTGAAATATGAGCATCAGAGACCGGGTGGCTTACTTCAGCAGATGGATATTCCTAAGTGGAAGTGGGAGAGGATCACTATGGACATTATTGTTGGACTTCCATAGAATTTGAGGAAGTTTGATACTATTTGGGTGATTGTGGATCGGCTGACCAAGTCCGCGCACTTCATTCCTGTGTGTATTACCTATTCTTCAGAGCGGTTGGCAGAGATCTATATCCGGGAGATTGTTCGTTTGCATGGTGTCCCAGTTTCCATCATCTCAGATAGGGGCACTCAGTTTACTTCGCAGTTTTGGAGGTCTGTGCAACGAGAGTTGGGTACTCGGGTTGAGTTGAGCACAGCTTTTCACCCTCAGACGGACGAGCAGTCCGAGTGCACTATTCAGATATTGGAGGACATGTTGCGTGCTTGTGTCATTGATTTCGGAGGGTCATGGGATCAGTTCCTACCGCTTTCAGAGTTTGCTTATAACAACAGCTACCAGTCGAGTATTCAGATGTCTCCGTATGATGCTTTTTATGGGATGCGTGTAGATCTCCAGTTGGTTGGTTCGAGCCCGGTGAGGCTAGGCTATTGGGGACAGACCTGGTGAAGGATACTTTAGAAAAGGTGAAGGTAATTTGGGAGAGGCTTCATATAATATAGTCGAGACAGAAGAGCTATGCTGATAGGAAGGTTCGGGATGTGTCCTACATGGTTGGCGAGAAGGTTCTGTTGAAGGTTTCACCCATGAAGGGTGTTATGAGATTTGGGATGAAAGGGAAATTGAGTCCTCGGTTCATTGGACCTTTTTAGGTTCTTCGGAGGATTGGGGAGGTGGTTTATGAGCTTGCTTTGCCCCCCAGCTTATTGAGTTTGCACCCGGTATTTCATGTTTCTATGCTTCGGAAGTATATTGGAGATCCGTCTCATGTTTTGGATTTCAGCACGGTTCAGTTTGATGATGATTTGACTTATGATGTGGAGCCAGTAGCTATTTTGGGTCGTCAGGTTTGAAAGTTGACGTCAAAGGATATAGCTTCAGTGAAAGTGCAGTGGAGAGGTCGGCCCGTGGAGGAGGTTACCTGGGAGACCGAGCGGGAGATGAGGAGCAGATATCCTCACATGTTTGAGGCTTCAGGTATGTTTCTTGACTCGTTCGAGGACGAACGTTTATTTAAGTTGGGGAGGATGTGACAACCCGGGCAGTCGTCTCATGAGTTACTGCTCTGTTTTCCATATATCTGCTTCTTTATGATTTGTTTATTTGTGTTATGTGGTATCGGGTTGGTCGGATCGAATCCGGAATGATTTTGATAAGGTTTGAGATACTTAGCCTCTTTTGAGGAAGGTTAAGTTGGAAAAATCAACCGGATGTTGACTTATGTGTTAGAGGGCTGGGATGTGAGTTTTGATGGTTCGGTTAACCTCGGGAGGTAATTTGGGACTTAGGAGCGTGATCGGAATGTGTTTTGGTGGTCTGGAGTAGATTTAGGCTTGAATTGGCGAAATTGGATTTTCAACGATTTCCGGTTGGTAGGTGAGATTTTGATATAGGGGTCAGAATGGGATTTCGAGAGTTGCATTAGTTCCGTTGTGCCATTTGGGATGTGTGTCCAAAATTTCTGGTCATTCGGACGTGGTTTTGTTGGATTTTTGATCAAAAGCGGAATTTGGAAGATTTTAGAAACTTAGGCTTGAATATGATGTAGTTAGGTTGATTTGATGTTGTTTGAGGTGTTTTGAAGATTGGTACAAGTTTGAATAAGGTTTTGGGATATGTTGGTGCCTTTAGTTGAGGTCCCCGGGGCCTCAGATGAGTTTCGGAGGGTTGAACGGATCATTTTGAGTTGAAGAAAATTGCAAATTTTGGTTTCAGTTGTTGTAGGTATTTTACTCTTCGCGTTCGCGAGTGAACCCTCGCGTTCGCGAAGAGTTAGTTGAGGAAGGTGGAATTTAAGCCTTCGCGTTCGCGAAGGGCTAAGGGTTTGTGCATCGCGTTCGCGGGGGAGGAGTCGCGTTCATATAGAGCAAAAAGGGCAGCTGAGCTTCTGTGGATTTTATTCATCGCGTTCGCGAGAGGCGGAGCGCGATCGTGAAGGTTGGTCTGAGCAAAACATCGTGTTCGCGATGGGTATGTCGCGATCGCAAAAGAGGAAAATTGGTCAAATTTAATTTGCGCTTCGCGAACGCTAGGTTTTGACCGCGTTCGCGAAGAAGGATTCCAGGTCTGGGCAGAAGGTTTAAAAGGTCGTCTTGTCCGCGAATGTGGGGTTTATTTCTTCCATTGTTGGTCGTTTTTTGAGCTATTTGAAGGAGATTGAAGAGGGTTTCAAGTGGAATCACTTGGAGGTAAGAATTTCGGACTTAAAACTCGATTCTATTGTGAAATCTACCTAGTAAATCATAGAATCTAGGCCAAAAATTGAAGAATTAGGGCTTGAGATTAAGAAACTTTAAAATGAGAATTTGAGGGGTCATTTGGACTCCGATTGCAGTGTTCTTGGTATGTATGGACTCATGGGAGATAAGGATTCCGTTGATGTAATTTTTATCGAGTTTCGAGACGTGGACCCGGGGTCGGGTTTGGCCAATTTCGAGATTTTTGGTATTATTTGATTATTTTTGCTTGGGCTTCGTTCCCTTAGCATATTTTGACACCGTGATTCTGATTTTGGATAGATTCGATGCGAGTGGAGGCTGATTCGAGGGCAAAGGCGTCGCAGAGTAGTATTTTCACCGGTTTGAGGTAAGTAACCATTTTAAATTTGGAACTAAGTGTACAAAACCGCAGTATTTGACTTTTTTTGATAAATGCGGTGACGAGTGTGTGGGCGTGCACCGGTAGGGATTGTGACTTGGTCCGTTCCGTAGCGACTATTGAGCCGCGTATTTGATTTGAAACTTTATCTATTCCGTACTTTAGTCATTTATACTGTATTATGGGTTGTATGCCATGTTTAGGGCCTTGTGCAGACCTGTTGATACCCTTAAGGGCATTTTTTTTATTGTTTTTCCTCACTTTATCTGTTGAAAGCATATCCTCAGTCATGTTTTACCTGTTTAAAAGTTTAAAACTGGTTTTATCACTCCACTTCTAATTGTGAAGACTGTTTAGGCTGAGATCCCTAATTTCTATTATTGTGCCCGAGAGGCTGTGAGGTTAATGACTGAGAGAGGGGGAGAATCTAATAGTGAGGATATTATATGTATATATTATAGATCGGGTTGCACGCCGCAGCGATACTTATATGGATCGGGCTGCACACTGCACTGATATATATATTGGATCGGGCTGCGCACCGCAACAATATGACGTTCGGGTTGTAGGAGCCCCTCCGGAGTCTGTCACCCCCAGTGAGCATAGTCAACTATAAATTATGGATCGGGCTGCGCGCCGTAGCGGTTACTATGATTTCTTTTACTATAAGATATTAATGAATCTGAGTGCTGAGAGTGAGTATTGAGTGACGAGAGTTGAGTCATGAGTGACTGAGAGGCTGCCCGATGGGCCATATTCTGAGTGATACCTTGCCCAAGGGGTCTAGTTAGGATATTTTCATTGATTTCACTCTTCTTTTGAAATAAGCCTCTATTGTAAGAAATTGCTAAGTATATAATTTCAAGTATTTAAACTGATATTGATGATTTTTCGACAAAAACTGGTTTTAAGTTGTGGAATTTGATCTGTTATTCTGTTGTCTATTCATTCATATGGTTTTTAACTAATCGTCACTGCTTTCATACCTTATTTACTTTAGTTACTTACTGAGTTGGCGTACTCACGTTACTTCTTGCACCTTGTGTGCAGATCCAGGTGCCCGAGTGGTAGAGTGAGGGTCCTCAGCTGATCCAGAGGTTGCCGGAGATTTCAAGGTAGCTGAATGGCGTCCACAACCCTATTTTCTCCTTCTTATCTTGTTCTTTTCCGCATTTTCTAGACTTATGTTGTATCAGATAGTCAGTTATGTAGTAGAGGCTCAAGACTCGTGACACCAGATATTTGTGGCTGTGTAGTTTTTATGTTTATTTGACTTCCGCATATGAAATTGTGTTTTAAACGTATATTATGAAAATTTGGTATTTAAAACCTGTGTTAGAAAATGGCTTACTGTAAGGAAAAAGGGTTGTGATTAGATGATTGAGTTGGCTTGCCTAGTAATGTTATAGGCGCCATCACGACCGGTATTTGGGGTCGTGACAAAATAAAATTTGGCTTGCCTAATTTTGTCATTATTTCGAGATCAGAGAACTGCATTGAGGGTCAGCGTCGTAATGGATCAAACCTGAACACGGAGACAAGGTGCCGAGTTCGGGGATCGAGGCACCCGTCGAGATCGAGGTCCTCGACAATCGAGATTGGATATGACCAGCTTTGAGCGGAACACAATAATGGAAAGGCGAAATATCCGTAACCGTCGGAGATTACGACGAAAATCTCGGAACGGATCAAATCAAGGGCGGTTATTTGTATCAATCATGGGATTTACTTCCGTAATTAGAATTGTA
The DNA here is from genome assembly GCF_000715075.1 of Nicotiana tabacum. NCBI lineage: Eukaryota > Viridiplantae > Streptophyta > Magnoliopsida > Solanales > Solanaceae > Nicotiana > Nicotiana tabacum. The sequence continues at coordinate 3,658,370 of NC_134088.1, forward strand.
CCTCTATTAGGATTCTTCTAGTGTATAACGAGGGATCCCCATCATTTGTGGACACTTACCTTCATACAGACCAAGGCAATATACTATTTCTTTCTTCTACTCATCAGCTTGCTGCTCTTTTACTACTTATTCTTCAACTATTGTTCTTTAACTGTTCTTAGTTACTACTCTCTAGAGTTCACCAGCTCGAGGACACTGTCCAAACATCAGTTTATTTTATATTCTTGTCAATTTCATCACTTATCTCTAAATTAATCAATTGGTGTTAAGTGAAATCATATATTCTTAAAACCACATTACAAGTTTAATTGTTACTCGATTTTTAGGGTAAAAAATTTTAGATTAGGTTTTGATTATGGGAAAATAGATGGAATAATCTTACAATTTTTTAGTTTTTACTTCGACAATATCTCTAATAAATCACTATGATTAATTACTATTATCCCTTAGCTTTCTCTTTTTTTAAACCCGTTAACCTCAGAATTGCTAATTTTCATTTTTCTTTGTCTTAATTACATGAGCAATTGACTAATAATTGATCACATGGCTAACTCGTATACTTTTGGTCGGCAATCTTTGCAGATTGCAGCTCATTAAAATATGAGTAATATTAAACAAAAATCCGGTGGAAAAAATATTAAACTAAAATCAAGTAACTTTTAAAATATTCATAATTTATGATAGGTTCAATTTAGTTCAAATTATAAAGGTTTACCGCAAGTTGCATAAAATAAAAGATTTTAAGGTTACCGTTTCGTCCCAATTGACTAATAATTCATCACATGGAAAACTCAGACACTTTTGTTGATAATCTTGCATACTGCAGTTCACTAAAATCCATGATTAATTTTAAACTTAAAAAAATTAGTAGCTTCTAGAAAGTTCTAAGAGGTCCTTTGGTGGGGTATATAAGATAGTATTGAATAAAGTATATTAGTAATGTTGGGATAAGTTATGCTGTGATTATTTCTTATTGACTGTTTGGTTTGTATTGAACAAATTAGAATATGTTTTTAGATTTGTAGTTTCTAATTAATGGAGTGCTATGTATGAAAGAGAAAAACAACTTTACAAAGGACTACTAATATACACAAACAAAGAGAAGAACAAAATACGTAGAGAGATTCTAATTTAATGTGACTAATATGCAAGTTGTATAAATTTGTGGAAATTATTATTCTTATGTCCATAATCAATATTTCGGCGAAAAATGACCTAAGTTAAAAATTCATAATTAATTTTAAAGTTACAAAAAAGATTCAAGAAACTTTAAACGATAATATATATTCAATTTTTCAAAAGAGAGCTCACATCATTAAACGTGTAACTACACAATATACATAGCATATAGGGGGATTTGCATCTATATCCGCTTTTTGAGTCGCGTTTTAACTTGTGCCCGCTTTGCAAAAAAAATTGCAAGTGTATCCACTTTTTCGCGTAACTTCAGCATATAGGGCTGAAGTAGCAAAGACAATCACGCAAAACATCAGCATTCTAGTAGACGAGCATGAAGTAGCAAAGGCAATACGCTAAAGTTTTTTTGTCCTGGATAAACTTTTTCAAAAATTTCAGCAGAAGATGCTGAAGTTATTTAGTTCATTTGTAAAAACTTCAGCACTAAATAAGCTGGAGTTTTTTTGTTCTGGATTCATTAGTTTTGTCATAAAGCTTTTTCAAAAACTTCAGCAGAAGATGCTGAAGTTATTTAGTTCATTTGTAAAAATTTCAACACTAAATAAGCTTAAGTTTTTTTGTCCTGGATAAGCTTTTTCAAAAACTTCAGCAGAAGATGCTGAAGTTATTTAGTTCATTATATAAGCTGAAGTTTTTTTGTCCTGGATTCATTAGTTTTGTCATAAAGCTTTTTCAAAAACTTCAGCAGAAGATGCTGAAGTTATTTAGTTAATTTGTAAAAACTTCAGCACTATATAAGCTGAAGTTTTTGAAAAAGTTTTCTAACATACTAGATAAATAATCACCTTATTCTTTCATAGTGTGTTACTACTATAAAATAGTCCGATTGCCAACAGTATCTAAATCATAAATTTTGGAAATAATAAACGTGAAAAGAACAGAATTACGTGGAAATATTCACAAATTATTGTCTACTAACTTACGTAATTATTTATAATTTTGTTTTTAAATAATCTGATAACCATACTTATGGCAATCATCTTATGAGCTGAAGTTTCATAGCAGCACCAACAACAGCTGCAACAGCAGAAGAAGAAGAAGGAGGAGGAGGAGGAGGAGGAGGAGGAGGAGAAGGGGGAGGGGGGGAGAAAGGGGGCTGAAGTTGTTTAAAAAATGAATACAAATTAAAAATTTTTAAAAAAATAGGTATATGTTAAATGGGGGAACTAAATAGGGCGCCCCGTACAATTTTTACTAGCATATACGTCAATACGATTTTTAGGCTTATATGGAGATTTTCTGTGTGCCACCTACATCGGTTGAATATTTATGGTCACCGGAGCCCATATTATTTTGTGCGTGCTTGCGTCTCCAAATTACTAGTAAAGGTAATAAATTTGTCTGAGTCAAGCAAAGTCACTGAGTCGGGCTCCAGGCCATCACTAAGCTTCTCCATACTCGTCTCGGAGAACCATATGCTCAGTTACCAGTTGTTGGGCTAAACTAACTTAAAAATACTCTTAACATAGTGAGATATGTTCATTTTGAATCAAGCAGCACGACATTTCCCAAAATATCTCATATCATTACATTACGAGTATTATTACACCTTATATGCAACTTCTTTTTCTTATTAATTTCTAATATAGGGCTTTGTTTGCATACCTCTTAAAATTGTGGTTATAGTATTTAACTTATATATAGACAGTCAATATCAACACTCTTGCATTGTCGATGTATTTTAACAGATCGTAATAAGCTCTTTGTTTTATTTCTCTAGGTTCTTGTAATCCAATTTATTATAAAAGATTATTTATAATTTATTTTTTAGGTACTTAATGATAAGATTAGTTACATTGTCGAAGTATAAATACTAAACTCATACCGTGTAAATTCCAACTCTTGATAAGATGACTAAACTAGGGATGGCAAATGGGGCGGTGTAGGTGCGGGGCGATGCAGGTTTGACACTATGCAGGGCGGCATGAGTTCAAGGATTTGTGGTGCGGGGCTCTACTAGTGGGTCTTTGCGGGCTTAAAAATTTGTAGGTTTAGGCTAAACCTACACCGCACTCGCCCTATTGCCATCCCTAGACTGAAGAAATACTTTTGATTATAATTCCTTTTATTAATGTTGTTGTTTAGTGGGTGATTATTTTTGTTTATGAATCCTAAAATTTAAGGGGTTTAGATTTTCTACAATTTTTGGTAGGTTTGAATTTAGCAACTATCAAAGTTGTTACAGCAGTTTTATCATAGATATGGACTAATTAGGTCTTAGATCAAATTCATTTAGCTTGATTAAGAACAAAATGATTACCCTAATTATTTATATTCAAGATTCCCTTTGAATACAAGTCAAACCCTATAGGCTATAACTACACTTTTTTTTATTTGAACCTAACATATTGCATTTTTTTCCTGTTTAATCATCAGAAATTCATTAATTCGATTAATTTAAATTCTCGCTGAGTAGATCCACTAAGGAGATGAAATGTTCTCTATCAAAGTCTTTCATCTCCAAAGTTCGAACTTGAGATATTTGACTAAAGATAGATAATCCCAACCATGTCGTCATACATGAGAAAACTGGATTTTCGGCTTCGAGTTCACCCCAACCTCTTATTTTTTATATGAAATATAAATTTTTAACGTGAAAATTCATAAAAAGTTTCAAACTCATGAAATTAAAATCTTATATCCGTCTCTGCCTCCGTAACCCTCAATGGTCACACTTTCTTTGTAATTCGGAAAGACTATTTTGTAATTGTACATTTTTTTACTTTAATGAAATGGTATTAGTGTTGAATAAACTCAATGAAGTTAGTGAAGATAATTTAATTTTGAAACAATACTTGGAAATTGCAAATTCATATTGGTGGTAATTGTCCATTATTGTCTTTTTCATCGTTTCCGAATATCAAATTAGTCTTTTAAAATAAGTGTGGAATTTGCTCGTCTCAATATAAACATGCCAACTACTTACACTTAGAAAACCAATTTATACTATATTTTATTACATTTTCTTTATTGTTCAATCAATAAAAAATTAGCAGAACATTCTTTCCATCCAATAAATAATTATAGTACATTTTTATATGTTATTCTTAAATGAGGAAAGTACACAAAAAGATTTTCATGAAGAGGCCTAAGAAAAAAGGGAAATTACATAAGTTGTCACTCGACCTATGGCCCAAATCCCACTTACACACTTTCTGTGGACCATAATAACCTTACACACGCAACCTTTCTAAAGTGTGTCTAGTACACACCTCCTTTGACTAGGTCTAAGCATGTGTAATACAAACTGGACCAAGCGCGTGGACAGTATTTCAAGACAATTTCTGTCTTTAATAAACAGTCAAAAACACATTCCAACGACCCTTTTTAAAAGATTAAAAGGGCCTTAACCCATTTCTATCTATACTAGGACCCGATTTTCCTCTTTTTCTTCCTCCTTGAAAGCTCTAAATTGAAGAAAATTTTATCTTCTTAAAGCCAAAATGTATTCCTCTACTTGAAGCTCGAAGCCAATATTACAATCTTCTTCTATTTCTTCCTTCTCTTTTTTGACATAAGGGTTAAATTTCTAGGGCTCAATTTTAAGGTTTGGGAAAATGCGTAATCTGAGAAAATTTTGCTATTGTGGTGAAGAAGCTGTGGTGATACAGTCATGGAGTGTTGATAATCCGGGTCGTTGATTTTACGGATGTCCATTTTATGAGGTAAATATCAATTGTACTTTTCTAATCGATTTTATATTCCGTAATAATTTTTTCTCTTCAATTTTTCAGAGGGACAGTCGATCGGCATGTAATTTCTTTATGTGGTTTGACCCCCCAACTCTAGAGCACTTGAAAATGGTGATTTTGGGGCTGCTGAAGAAAAAGAGGGCATTTGATGCATTGTTGAAGGAAAATAGAAACCAAAGAAATTGGAGGAGATTGTGTGTGCTGATTTTAATTGCAATTGTGTTGAAGTTGATTGTGTTAAGTAGTTCTAAAGATTGTTATATAATGTAAGAAAATGAATGAAGTTTTTTGGTAGATTTTGTATCCTTTTGTTAGAAATGAATGAAATATTTTGGCAATTGTTAATGTTTTGTTTGAGTTTGTTGTTGTGTGAGTTGAATGATTTTTTTTGGCAATTGTTAATGTTGTTTCGTTTGACTTTGTTGTTGTGTAAGCTGGTAGTGCAGTTAAAACACACCTCAAATTGTGACTGATAAAACACTGAAACACAGTCAAATAGTGGATGATATACAGCTCAAATGCTGAAATTTTCAAGAAATAACAGCATACAAAAATGACAGCACAAATGCTTAACAACATACCAAAATAACAGTATTCATACAACACTAAAGACACATCTGCCCAGAAATTAGCAAAAAACACTAAAATTATATTTCATCATAGAGTAAAGGTGTTCATTACAGTCACCTAATAGCAGCAGCCTGCCTTAACAAAAATATATGATGCCCAGTTTTACAGCATACCGAAATAACAACAGGTTGCCTTAACAAAATAACAACACTAACAACAAACCTAAATAGCAATTCCAAATTAACCTAACAACAGTTCCAAAATAAATTACAGTTCTAAAGGGAAATTACAGCAGTTCCAAAATAAATTAATGATGACAATAACAGAATTCAGTGGTTGTTCTTGGATGGCTGGGATGATGAACTTGCTTGACTTAAATTGGATTGAGATGCGGCAGTTCTGGAACGAATTGCAGCAGTTCTTTCAAGTTGTCTTCTAGTAATGGCTGGTCTACCATTCCATTTTACACCACTTCTTGGCTTGTATGCATACTCCAGAATATTTGCCGAGGACCTCTTTTTCACCACCATGAGAGACCACTCTTGGCTTACCTCCACCAGACTGCCAAAAACAGAAAATATTCAGTAAAGTTGTTAAAGCAAACAAGATATAAAATTAACTTTGAACTACTTACAGAAAAACTTGTGAACCCACTGCTTGATTGAAATAGTCCAAACCCAGAACTTCCCCTACCACTACCAGTTCCTCTTCCTCTACTAGAAACAGTTCCTCTTCCTCTACCAACAGTAGCAGGGGCAGAAGTAGTTGGAGTTGAAGCTATACCAACAGTTCTTGTTCCTCTTGCTCTGTCTCTTCCTCTTCCTCCACATCTTTGTATATATGAAGCATTTGCTGGAGTAGAATCTACATGCCTTGCTTTCTTAGGGCAACTCCTCTTGTTGTGTCCATATCCACCACAGTTTAAACATGTCATATCCATACCCTTTCTTGAAAGCTTTCCAGAAGTATGATGTTCAGTTTCTTCTCTTCTTCTCTTTTTCTTTGGTCTGCCAGGTATCTTTTTAATTGGTGGGGGTTCAATTGGTGGATTGGTAGATGTTGGCCACATCTGCATGTTTGGCACATGCCGGATAAATGTTGAATATGCCTTCAGATAGGTGGATTTGTGGTACCAGTGAGATGTGTAGTTAATTGGGTCAAGGTTCTTGAAATGCATAGCAACAGTGGTATGAGCACAAGGGATACCCTTCAGCATCCATGACCTGCATGTACAAGTTTGAGCTTGCATATTTCCTTGTTATACCTCAACAGGCTCTCACATATCCCATTCCCGAGCATATTCAAACTGTCTAGGTGAAAATTCAGTTCTGCCACACATGATGCTCTAGCACACCTCCAGAAGTTGTTTCTCCTTTTTAATCCTCTCCAATCTTTGGACCAGTTTGCTAATATATGTCTGGCACACCACCTATGTTCACTTTCAGGCAACACTTCTAATACAGCTTTAAACAATCCCTTAAACATAAAAAGAATTGAATTAGTTGCCAACAGAAACAGAAATTAGAAAAAATAAATATTGACAGAAAACAGAAACAGAAGAATATATTCACCTTTTGCATATCAGACATGATAGTAAGATCCCTTTCATCTTGAAGCTCTATGTCATGAGTCACACACTTCAGAAACCATGTCCAAGTGAAACTGTTCTCAACTTCTACAGTGGCCCAAGCTATAGGAAACATCTGATTGTTTCCATCCTTTGATACTGCTACAAGAAATTGACCCTTACAAATACCTTTCCGAAAACAACCATCAAGGCCAATTATCCTTCTGTAACCTTCAGACCATTTTTTCATAGCATAGAAGCAAACATAAAATGAATTGAAGACAAGCTTCCCTTCACCTTGATCTTCTACCTTCACAACACAAGTTGTACCTGGATTTGTCTGTAACAAAATATCTCTATAATCATAGAGTCTCTTGAACTCAGCATGCACATCATCTATTATCTCCTTCAGAATTTTTTCTCTAGCTCTATGTACAGTAGACCTAGCAACATACATATCTAGTTCATCCTTAATGAGTTTCTTTAGCTCCCAAACTTTCATATTTGGTTAACACACAATATTATCCCTATAATGCTTTGTGAGGTATCTGGAGTTGCAAAGCTTGTTTTTATTTGTTTTGTAACACTTGTGGACAGGACAATACCTTTTTACCTTAAAATTGTTGGATCTGCCATCTTTGTTTGCAGCCAAGATCCATGGACATTTTGGATGCATGCATCTTATCCTCACCCTACCAGGTTCATTAATATACTTTTCAATTTGAACTCTTTTCTGAATTGCATACTTACTAACAACAAACCTAAATTGTTCAACACTCTCAAAAATCTGCCCCAACTCCCAGGTTATTTTCTTGACAGTTGGATCAAATATCAGGGCTTTCTTCCTCCTCTTGGCAACCATTTTCTCCTTATGTTCTTCATCAAATTCATCTTCAGCATCTGAAGGAAAACTTTCAGCATCTGAAGACCCAAAGTAAGGCTCATCTGTCCCTACTAAGCCTGTGTACCTATCTTGCTTGCTACCAGTTCTTAATTCATCAAAACCAATATCAACTCCTGCATCACCTAGGTTAATATCACCTCTATCTTTTGGCCTTTCACTCCTTTTCCTCCTATACTTCCTCAGTTCATCCCTACACTCTACAAATTCTTCATGAACATCAGATCCATAATCCTTATCATCAGGAACATGTAAATCTACTCCATCACTCTCATCACTATCACTATTGTCAAAGTCTGAATCATTCTCATTGTCATCCTCACCTTCACTATTATCAAAGTCTGATTCACTATCTACTCCACTCTCTTGTTCTCTTGAAGGTGCAGTGCAGGAGCAGGTTCAAGAGAAGGAGAAGGGGAAGGGGAAGGGGTAGGTTCATGAGCTTGGGCATATTCAGATTCAGATTCACTATCTTCCTCTTCTTTTAAAACAGTTGTGCTCTTAAAAGCTCCACTATTAGACCCATCAACCCCTTTACTAGCCTCATTTATGTCAACAACATATAAAGGGGCATCACGAGTCACATAAATATCTAAGGTATCCCCATCTTCCAATTCATTACAAATGTCTAAACTATCCTTGTCTGTGAGAATATTTACCAATTTATCTGTCCTATCCATTGGACAAATATACAACTCAGCCACAATTTGAAAGTCATAGATCCTAGTGTAGTTCATCAGTTCAATAAAAGACAGTAAATCCACATCTACATCTAAAGTCAATGTTTGACTACCACTCACATAACGAGCAAAGTTACCAGGAACTAATACCCCATCATGGTACCACCTGAGGGTAATGATTTTGAAAGACATTATCTGCAAATAAATAAGGGACAAATAAATGGACTTTCCACATGCAACAATTAAAAATAAAGAACTACAAATGAAATATAAAAGTGGAGACAAAGACAAGAGCATATCACATTGTTCAAAGCAATGCTATTACAATAATCAGTTAAACCCTAACTTTACACACGGTTTGCAAACACAAGATAAATCTTTTTTATAAAAAAACGATATGTAAAGGCAACAAGACGACAACTTCACAGTGATATCGACAATGACAAATAATTCCCCTTTTAAAAAGTCCGATAACCCTAAGCAATATAGAAGAAATTTCAAAAAAAAAACCCTAGGTTCAACCCACCCACTACTAAAATAAAGGGTAATGCAAGGAGAAGAAAATTACTAACCTATTAACCGCATAAATCCACCGGAAATCCATGTTGAAAGCGTAGCTTGAGATGGTCGCCGGAATCGTCTTTACAGTAGCTCCTTTTAGATGTATCGGATGACTTGGGTAAGTTTGGTTTTAACGCTTTTTACCCTGTGGGTCGGGTAGGGTCAGTTTGGGTCGAGTAGGGTCGGGTTAGTTATTATAAGGTAATGGGTTAAAATTAAGTAAAGTCAAACGCGTGACATACACGGATGTCTTATTAACAGGATCTGGTCAAAGGAGGTGGGTACTAGATACACTTTAGAAAGATTTCTTGTGCAAGGTTATTATCGTCCACAGAAAGTGTGTAAGGGGGCTTTGGGCCAAAGGTTGGGTGATAAACTATGTATTATCCCTAAGAAAAAATGACATGCCAGCAACTAGGGGTGTCAGTGAATCTTAAAAACTGACTAAATCGATTGAACTGTACAATATCGAAAACTAATCGAACCGTACCGATATCGCAGAAAAATCGAGATGATTGGTATAGCTAGTTTCGAAAATCTCATATTGGCTATACAAAATAGAGTAACCAAATATTTATATGGTATAAATTTTATAAAATAACCGATCGCATCAAACTATTAACCAGCGACTAAACATTTTAATTTTTTTTGGTCAATTATAAAAAAAATCTACGGGACCACTCAATTTAAATTAGATACCGTGCAGGGCACAACATTTGATGTAGTTTTGACAATACTTTTGAAGTTTAAAAGTTTCTCAAGCTTGGAAATTATAAGGGGCCAAAGAAAACCATGTTAAGTACTAGTACTATTTATTTTTTTCATTTGATAAAAAAAAAAATCATTCACGCATTATATAATTCTTCGACAAAAGGATTTAATGGAATCGCCTTAGCTTTCCTTCACCTAACTCCGCCCCTAAGTACTTTTATTACTTAACTATGGTAAGTACGTCCAGTGCTACAACGATTTTTTTTTGGGTTTCCCACTCGATGTCCGGTACTTACAGTGAAGCCTGATTATAATCAGATTCGCGCCGCGTAGGGCTCCATTTGGGGGGGAACGCTCCATACCAAAGATTTTTCTATACCCAAGGTTCGAACTCGAGACCTCAAGTTAAGGGAGGAGCAGTCACATCCACTGCACCACATCCTTTGGTGGTACAACGACTTGCTATTACTATCTCATATGTTAAGGATCAACAAATTTCTTGTGTATATTTTTGTTGCAAGTTAGTTATATTCGGTCTTTCATATATTGAGTATCTTCTAAAACAAGTAAGTCGCTGGACGTCTATGCTACTACTGTTTAATATTATTTTTATATTTTCTTTTTTTTAGGAAAAGGTAAGACCTCAAACAAAAGATTTAAAAACCTTTTTCTTATCCCCCCCCCCCCCTAAAAAGTTCCTTTTTTTTTCCTTAATAAAAGAATCAAAACTACTCCATCCATGAAACGGGAGAGAAATGACTACATATAAGAAGAATTTATGGAAAAACAGAATAACAAAAAATAACTATTGTTGGTCATAATGTGTTCAAAATTAGAAAATCAGAGAAGTAAAAAAAATATTAGTTCAATAAACAAAACATAAAATCGAGCCCAAGTTGCTTGTGTATCCTTAAGGAATTTAATCCCTCCACTGTTGCCCAAGGTTATGGATTACTTCCTCCCAGGATAGAACAGAAAAACTTTTCTGCAATACTGGCAATCGAAATTACAGAACTTCAGCGAACTCAACAAACGAAGCAAATCACACTTGACACTTTATTTATTTGAAAAACAATGCAACAATATTGAAAAGAAGAGAAATTTTTAGATTTTTCTATTTTTTTAAAAATGAGGCCAAGCCTCTAAATTTATAGACAAATGAATGGTGATATGGAGAGGTGCAATCCAAAAGGTGCCTCTTCCATTTTCCACTCACACCTTTTAAAGAAAAAACGTAATAGTCCCCCACATGAATGGGGAATGGACATATGCGTAAAAACATGCATGGAAGAACTGTATGATTCGCAAGTAAGGATTAATTACATCTGGATAAGTAGGTTTCCCTTAACTTTCCGTAGTGAACTTATGTCGGATATAATCGGTCAATCGGTAGAATTGATATCTTTGAACCGTCGAGCTTTGGTGTATACCTAGACAACTATAAGTCACGCAATCAACCCTTAACCGTCTTTGGTTCTCATTGTTGTGTTCGTTTCAGCCATGAACACCACTTGGTTCATAAGTGCGTAGAGAACTGGCGTTACAGAATTCTCCTTGAAGCGGCTTACACTTCACACTTACATAGGTGATTCCTAAACGTGTTATCCTGTAGATAAACTATTTGATATACCCCATATCAAACTTAGAAACCATTAAAAAGCCTTAACGCTTTATCCTTGGTACTGAACATTGTCTCATCACAAGAATGGACCAAAAAATAATTTTATTTGACAATGTTGAACCGTCATTAATGACTTTGTTTGAGCTCCTTGAACCTAGATCTTGGGATCTTTACTCTTTTAGGTAGAGTTACCACCACAAAGACTTGTCCTCGGCCATAGTCTCATTCCTCTCAATGATATCTTAACTAACTCTCTAGTCAGGCCTTTTGTAAGTGAATCCTACACATTATCGCTTGACTTCACGTAGTCAATTATGATAATTTCCCTAGAGCATAGTTGCCTAACGATTTTATGTCTTCGCCGTATATGACAAAAATTTTCGTTATACATAATGCTCCTAGCCCTTCCTATTGCTTCTTGACTATCGCAATATATGCATATATGTGCCAACAATTTGGGCCAAAATGAAATATCTTCAAGAAATTTTTAGGGGCTATTCAACTTCTTCACCGGCCTTGTCTAAGGCTATAAAATCAGCCTCCATTATAGAGCGATAATATCCGTTTATTGGACAATTTCCAAGACACCGCTCCTCCACCGCCTGTGAAAATATATCCACTTGTGGATTTAAAAACAGTGGAATCGGTGATCTAATTTGCGTCACTGTATTCCTTTATTACTGTTGGATACTTATTGTAGTGCAAAGCATAATTTTGAGTATATTTCAAATATCTCGACACTCGTTTCATTGTCTTGACAGTTCAATGCAAACTTTCTTATGTCGTAGACTAATACGTCTCGACTTTCTATTCCATATCGGATTATTGACTACATTTAATGTAGCAATAGTATATTATAATAACAGCTGGAATGATTAGCATCAGTTGTGGCTACAACCTTTTAACATCTAACACATTTCGCAATCACTCCACTTTTTTCAAGCATTTATGTGCTTTTTATTCATACGTCTATATGATATGCAAATTATAGCACCTCTATTCATGAAACAACTCCAACATGCAATGGATTTTGGTCATGTTCATCAATTGGTTTACCTCATTATAGACCAACGTATTAATACATTTGTTCATGAACGTTCATGTTTATACAAAACATATAAATGCACTTTTCATGAAAAATCACAGCTTTTCAGGTGACACCCTTTCATAAAAGAGCTAAACATTATAAATGTTTAAGAAAGAACAAATCATTTCTGAAAAGGTATGTAAACAACTTCCAAATTTGTAGTTTCATCACTAGTCATCACTAAGACTGAACAAGTAATGAATTCACCGACTATCATATCAATATCCACTAAACATTGGTGGGGTTCAACAATTATATCATTTAGACATTACGTCTAGCATTCGCTTGTGTCATGCATAAGCTTAACGCCCCCACTTCTCGCATGTTTCATGTGCCTTTTCTATCAACATATAATCTATATATAAACAAACAATGACTACATAATTTAGAGTATTCTTAATATAAATACACTAGTTTGAAATCATTTCATAACATTTTCTAGTCAAATTTTGCATGCCATTATTTGTGTGTTTGTTTTAGTCCGTAAAGTGACTTAACAAGTCGACACACCTTCTTTCTTTTACAGGAACCACGAACCCTTCAGGTTGTTCCATATAAATTTCTTCCTCCAAATCTCTATTTGTCACGACCCGGATTTTTCCACCCTCGGGAGTTGTGATGGCGCCTACTAGTGAAAGTTAGGCAAGCCAACCATTTGAATTATTTACCTTTTTCCCCTTTTTAATCCTTTAACATTTAAGAACCAATATTTTATATAACAACAGAAATTTAGATAAGCGGAAGAACAAATAAGACAATTTAAGTATTTCCAATACAATTCCTTAAACACAGGCTACCCAGAATTGGTGTCATAATTTCACAAACTGTCTAGGAATACTACAAATAAAGGTCCTAAAGAGTTATTACAATATTGTCTCTGAAATACATAAAAGAAACAGGGTAAAAGGATAGAAAGAGACGCCAAGGCCTGCGGATGCCTGCAGGACTACCTCGGATCCCTGAATGGACTGAAGGCAGCAACCCCAAAGCTAAGGTCCAAAAGTTGTTGCACCGGGATCTGCACACAGTACAGAGTGTAGTATCAGCACAACCGACCCCATGTGCTGGTAAGTGCCTAGCCTAACCTCGGCGAAGTAGTGACGAGGCTAGGACCAGACTACCAAATAAACCTGTGCAGTTAAATCATATACAACAAAAAATAAAAGCAAGAATGTATAGTTAAGGATGGGAGGGGGAACATGCCGCGGGGAAACATCAAATGATAACAGAAGGACAACAAGTAAATATAAGGAACACCATAACTCAATTATCAAAAAGAATCAGAAGTCAAACAAGTTCACAGTATCACCCTTCATGCCTTTACTCTTGTCCTCACCATAAGAATCAATATAACCACCCTTCGTACTTTTACTCTCGTCCTCACCATAAAAATCAATATAATCAGCACGAAATTGTACATCGTGTGGCACGGCATCACCCTTCATGCTTTTACACTCTTCCTCACAAAATCATACACAACATCACCCTTCGTGCTTTAACACTCTCACACCAAAATAATGCATGGCATCACCCTTTGTGCTTTAACACTCTCCCTCACCCAAACAACAATCACAAAGAAATAAGGGTAAGGAAATCAACAAATTTACAATTAAATCCCGGCAAGGGAACAATAGTACAACAGTAATATCCCGGCAAGGGAGACAACATTAAACAACAACATCCCTGCAAGGGAGACAATTTTATAATCCTCTTTTCTTTTTCACATTTACTTCACAACTCAATTCACAATTTTGAGCCAATGCTCTATAAGGTTCAATTGCTAATTATACTTCCACAAATCTCTTTACAACTTGAGTCAACGCTCTTCAATGTTCAAATACCAATATTACTTCCGCAAGCCTTGGTCAACAATAGAAATCATCACATAAAGCATGGACAATACAAACGGAGTCACATTAATCATAATATAAGACTCACGAGCATGCTTGACACCAACGTATAGATACTCGTCACCATGCCTATACGTCGTACTCAACAATTAACATGTAGCAAATAGTACAAGACTCCTAATCCCTCAAGCTAAGGTTAGACCAAATACTTACTTCGATGCAACGAACACAATTCAAGCCTCAACTACTGCTTTACCTCTTGTTTCCACCACCAACTCGCTTGTATCTTGCCACAATTTACTTAACGATATCAATAAATGCTAAATGAATCAACTCCAATGCATGAAAATAGGTTTTATAAAGTTTTTCCCAAAAAGCCAAAAATCGACCCTGGGCCCGCTTAGTCCAAACCCGAAATTCGGACCAAAACCTGATCACTTATTCACTCCCGAGCCCGGATATATAATTGGTTTTGGAATCCGACCTCAATTTGAGGACTAGATCCCCAAATTTCAATATTCTTAGGTTTTACCAAAAATTCTCAATTCCACCATGAAAATCATAGATTCTAGGATGCAATCTTGTTAAAAGAAGTTAAGGAGTGAAAGAAATAAGTTAGAAATCACTTACTAGTGGTTTCGGAGAAGAAAGGGTGTTTGAAAAATCGCCTCTTATGTTTTTAGGGTTTTGAAAAGTGAAAAATAACTGAAAGTCCCGTTTAAATATACCCCTCTCAGACCTTCTTCGCGGACCACATAAAAAGGACTACAGTCGCGGAGCTCCACCACATACCACAAGAAATCGAGCGCGGCCGCAAAGGCATGGCCTGGACCCACCGCGGACCGCATAATTTCCACCGCGGTCGCGAAGTCCCCACCGCGGTCGCGGAGGTTTCTCCGTGGACCGGGAGACCTGACTTCAGAGACCTGCAACTTTCTCTGAACTTGCAACTTTTCTAAGTGTAAAAACACCCCGGAACCTATCCGAAACTCACCCGGGCCCTTGGGACTCCAAACCAAATATGCATACTAACTCAAAAATATCATATGAACTTACTCGTGCGATCAAATCGCCAAATTAACACCTTTAACAACGGATTTAGCATCAAGATCAAAGAAATATCTCATGAACTCTTAAGTTCCATTTTTAACAACCAAGGGTCCGATTCACGTCATATGACCTTCGTTTCTTACCAAATTTTACAAGCTCGACTTAAATCACATATAAGACATGTAACGGACTCCGAAACCAAAATACGGGCCCGATATAATCAAATTCCAAACATATTCTATTTCCATAAACTCATATATATTCTAGAAAATCATTTTCTTTAAAAATTCATTTCTCGGGCTTGGGACCTCGGAATTCGATTCCGGGCATACGCCCAAGTCCCATATTTTCCTACGGATCCTTCGGGACCGTCAAATCATGGGTCCAGGTGTGTTTACCAAAATGTTGACCGAAGTCAACTTAAATTCATTTTAAAAGTAAAATTTATCAATTTTTTATAGATTTTCACATAATGGCTTTTCAGATACACGCTCGGACTGCGCACACAAATCGAGGTGAGACAAAAAGAGATTTTTAAGGCCTCGAGACACAAAATTTATTTCTAAAAAAAGTGATGACCTTTTGGGTCATCACACTATTTAAAAAGGCTGTCTTTACATCACTCTGATGGATTTCAAGGCCATACACGGTGGCTACCGCAATTACCATTCGAATAGATGTAATTCTCGTTACTGGTGAGTTTGTGTCAAAGTAATCTACCCCTTCTTGTTGTCTTAATCCTTTGGCAATCAATCTTGCCTTATATTTATCAATAGTACCATCAGCTTTCATTTTTCTTCTGAAAATCTGCTTAGAATCTAAAGGTTTATTTCCTGGAGGAAGATCAACCAATTCTCAAGTATGATTACTTAATATAGATTGTGTTTCACTATTGACTGCTTCTTTCTGAGGAAGACATAACTTCTTCCAAAGTTTGAAGCTCATTTTCTAATAAGAATGTCATAAAATCTGATCAAATGGAAGTAGTTGTCCTTTGACGTTTACTACGTCTTAGATTCACCTCATTAAGTGTACTTTCCTTTATTTCTTCCCGAGGTCGCTTAGATATTTTACGAGACGACTCATATTCCTTTTTATTCGGATAAATATTCTCAAAAAATTCAACATTATCTGATTCGATTACCGTATTAATATGAATGTCAGGATTTTCTGATTTATGAACCAGAAAATGATATGCCTTATTAGTTGTTGCATATCCTATGAAAACGCAATCAATATTTTTCGGTCTATTTTTTAACCTTTTGGGTTTAGGAACTTGTACTTTAGCCAAGCACCACCCACACTTTAAAATATTTTAAGTTGAGCTTCCTTCCTTTTCATTTTTCATATGGAATGGATTGTGTTTTGATGTGGGAAACTCGATTGAGTATTCAGTTAGCTGTAAAAATAGCTTCCCCCACAAGTTCTGGGTTAAACAGAATTTGTCAACAATGTAATCATCATCTCCTTTAAGGTTCTATTCATTCTCTCCGCAATTTCATTAGATTGTGGTGACTAAGGGGAAGTCGTTTGATGAATAATACCATATTCCAAACATATTTCTTTAAAAGGAGATTCACATTCACCGCCCCTATTATTTGCACAGCCAACCACATGAACTGTTGTTTGTATCACGACAGAGCCAGAATTAATAAATGGTGAATTTTTTAATATTCAAACCAATCTGACATCAGAATTAATAAACGGTGAAGTTTTTATTCTTCAAACCGAGTAACATCTGATACAACTAGATCTAATAAATGGTAAAGTTTTTAATCTTCAAACCGAATAATATGTGACACAATTAAATTTAGTAAACAATGAAGTTTGTAATCTTCAAACCGAATAATAAATTGGAGTAGAAAATCACTAAGATTTTAATCTCCAAAATGAGTATAAAGTCACTTAGGCTTTAATTTCCGACAAATGAGTAGAAAGTCACGAAGACTTTAATCTCAATGAACAAGTATAAAATCACGTAGATTTTGATCACGAAGCTGGAGTAGAGAATCACGAAGATTTTTATTCTCCATAACGGGTGTAGAAAATCACGAGAATTTTAATTCCCTTTCCAAATATGTTTTCAACTAAACCGTTGTAAGACTTTAAACAATTTGATCTCTTTCTCTAATCAAACATATATATGTTCATCTTTACATATATTATATTCATGATCTCAAGAATACTTTCAAGTATCAATGTAAGCCTAATTCATATATTACAACATTGAAAATAATTCCACACAATTTATGCATGTTACCAAATTTTATATCAACTACTAATAGTTTTTTATATAGTTAAAGGAATAACAAATTAACCGTAAATACATGTTATTCCTACTCATGCATATTTTCTAAATATGTAATATGAGATCATCACATAATAAACATCTACCCTTAAATTGTGATTATCACTTTCCCCTTCACTGTTTTTATAGTGATTAAATTGTGACTTTTCTGGCCATTAGCACTTGTCATAATGGTTCTATGTCCTTGTTAGGAACAATTTGAAAGTGGTGGCAAACCAATTCCCTTACGATCGAACACAGTTACTTTATCAGGTTTCTTCAAATTCCTTAAGCTTGTTGGTAATACAGTATTCAAAATCAGAAAATCAGAGAAGTAAAAAAAAAAATATCAGTTCAATAAATAGAACATAAAATAATTTCCGAGTCCACAAGTTGTTTGTGTGTCCTTAAGGAATTTAATCCTCTCACTGTTGCCCAAGATTATTGATTACTTCCTCCCAGGATAGAACGGAAAAACTATTCTGCAATACTGGCAATCAAAACTACAGAACTTCAACGAACTCAACAAACGAAGCAAATCACACTTGACACTTTGTTTATTTGAAAAACAATGCAGCAATATCGAAAAGAAGAGATATTTTCAGATTTTTCTATTTTTAAAAAAAAATAAGGCCAAGCCTCTAAATTTATAGACAAAGGAAGGATGATATGGAGAGGTGCAATCCAAAATGTGCCTCTTCCATTTCTCATTCACACCCTTTAAAGAGAAAACGCAACAACTATTACGTGCCAAAAATAATATAGAAAAAAAGCAAAAAGTAGACAAGTACGAATACTACAGTCTCACCAGAAATTTCAGCTTCACTCATAAAAATTGAAAATATTAAAATACTCTTTTCCTGTTAAAAAATTCTACTAGAAAATAAATTTCATATTAGATTTATTTAGATCGTCAACAAGGGTGCTTTAGTGCATAATAGAAATGTATTCTTATTCAAAACTTATATGTAGCGTGTGAGTCACTAGAAATATGTGAAGTGTAGAACAGATTTTAAAAAATATTTACTGCCTCCATCAAAATTAATGCGGAAAAAATTAAACAAAGGATGTTTCCTTATATATTGGGTTTATAGTTTTTAAGTATTACAAAAATTTATGTGAAATTCATTTAAACATTTCAATGTTTTTATTTATATATGTAAAGTCCACTAATACTATTTATTCTCCCTCAACAATTTATATACATTTGGTTAATTAATGCAAATGTAACTGAACCAAAAAAACTTTAAAATAAATAAGAAAAAACAACCCCATGCATGATTCAATACATCACATTATACATCGTTTAATCACAAAATTGGCATGGGTTTGTGGCTTCTCCACTATGGTGGTGGCGGTGGTGATTATTTGCGGGGCCGTCGTGGCCGGCCGTGTTCGTTGCCACGACAGTCCCGTCTCACCACTCAACCACCACCGTCGTCTTTACGGCAAAAATATCGTCGCCCCGGCGGAATGTATCTCAAGGGATTATCTCAAAAGTCTAAAGATTTTGTAGATAATTGTACTAATAACATTTCACAACCTTTTGCTCAAGAAATTGTTAAATCCCTATTTAATTATAAGAATATCACGACTAATTGTTGTCATGAGCTTGTTAAAAGTGGTCTTGAATGCCATGCTACTTTGGTTAAACTTCTCGTTCGATTGCCACAGTTTAAGGAGAAATCTAACTTAATTTTGGCTAATAGTATACGTGTTTTTGACACGTGTGCAAATACAATCATGAAATTAATTCTCAATCAAAAAATAATTTAGTTTTTTCTAATCATACGTGAATGACAGTAGATCGGTTGAGAAAGCTTTATTATACGAATATTACTCTTAGTGTTATAAATATATTATATTATGGATGTTTATTTAGTACTCCGTTGTAAATAAGCTTCCTGAAGAAACTTATCCATATGGGACTCCACCGTAAATATGTTTATCTATTTAAGTATTCTATTGGAAATAAGCTTCCTGAAGAAACTTATCACTTCGATACCCGGTTATGGATAAACATTACCCCCGGTAAAAGATTATCCATATTGGGTATAATAAGCTTATCCTTTCAGTACCCAGTTATGGATAAACATTATCCCCGGTAGAAGATTATCCATACCGGGTATAATAAGCTTATCCTTTCAGTACCCAGTTATGGATAAATATTATCCCCGGTAGAAGATTATCCATACCGGGTATAATAAGTTTATCCTTTCAGTACCCAGTTATGGATAAACACTACCCCCGGTAGAAGATTATCCATATCGGGTATAATAAGCTTATCCTTTCAATACTCCGTTATGGATAAACATTGCTCTTAGTAGAAGATTATTCATATCTGGTATAGTAGCAGCTTACACAGCAGCTTCCTTTCTTCTATAAATAGAAGAGATTTCAGTTCATTATGTACATCAGTTTGAATTCAAATAATATATCAGTTTCTCTATATACTTCTTTACTTTATAGTCTTTATTTTATAACACGTTATCAGCACGAGACTCTGTCATCTCGAGCAAATATTTTGAAAGTATCTCAGGTAAGAACTTTCTTTTCCTAAATAATGTCAAATCTTTATAAACTTGAATTTGTAGCCCTGGATATATCGGGCAAAAGCTACATGTCTTGGGTGCTTGATGCTGAAATTCATCTTGATGCGATGAGTCTGGCAGACACCATCAAAGACAAAAATCAGGCATCAAATCAAGACTGTGCCAAAGCAATGATATTCCTACGCCATCACCTTGATGAGGGCTTGAAAATGGAATATCTTACTGTTAAAGATCCAATCATACTGTGGAATAATTTGAAAGATAGATATGACCACCTGAAGATGGTCGTTCTTCCACAGGCACGATATGATTGGACTCATCTAAGGCTACAAGATTTTAAATCTATCAGTGAGTATAATTCTGCTATGTTCAGAATTATTTCCCAATTGAAGTTATGTGGTGATAATATTACTGATCATGATATATTGGAGAAAACTTTCACCACTTTTCATGCCTCGAATATGCTCTTGTAGGCAGCAATATCGAGAGATGGGATTTAAAAAGTATTCTGAACTTATCTCACATCTTCTTATAGCCGAGCAACATAATGGGCTATTAATGAAAAATCATGAAAACCGACCTACTGGTTCTTGTCCATTCCTTGAAGTGAATGAGACGAACTTCCACCACGCTAAACGTGGAAAAGGTCATGGCCCCAGTCGTGGTCATGGTCGTGGTCGAGAAAGAAACTCTAATCATGGTAATAATAATGCACCAAAGAACACTCCTCACCACCAGCAGTGGAAAAGGAAGGAACAAAAGGATGAAGCGGTGCAAGCACCAAATGCAGAAAATACATGCTATAGATGTGGAGAAAAATGACACTGGTCACGTACCTGTCGTACGCCAAAGCACCTGATTGAGCTTTATCAAGCTTCCCTAAATAAGACAGAGAAAAATGCTGAAGCAAATTTTATTTCTGAAGATAATTTAGACTTCATGCATTTGGATGTAACTGATTACCTTGCACTCCCAGAAGGAGTAACAAGTCATGTAATCGGTGGTGAATCTGTAGAAATGTAAATATTTTAATTTTTATTATTTGTAATAGATAGTATGATTATGTAATTGTTGTACATAAAGAAAAATTATGATTTGATAATGATGTTTACTATAATATATCTTGTTTATGTCATTTTGAAGAATATGGATAACATTATTAGATCAACTTAAACTCTAGCAGAGTTTGCAAGAAATATACAACCACAAGAAGTGGTTATATTTCGTATATCTCATTGTAATTATATTTTGTTAACTACCAAAAGTGGTATATGCCTATGATCACCAGAAGTGATAATTTAGGCTTTCTATGGTTACAATTGAAGATAAGCTACATAAATATTCTCTATATTAAATGCACGCCTCGATTTGCTCCTGAAGTAGTAAATATTTTAAAAGAGGTTGAGGCATCACAATTTGATGTGATTAATGCGCATTCAGATAATTATGTTCGATTTCCTGAAGGATGAGAACTTTTGATAATATTAATCCATTCCCCGAAGTGAATGTGATAATATTAATAAATCGGGTAAATATGAACGCGCTCTTGATGTGAATATATCACAATTCACCTTCAGAAGAGGTAATATAATTAAGAGAATATATACTCAATATTTCGTATTTTAAATTTGCTCCTGAAGAAGTAACACAATTGAAATTGCCTCCTGAAGTAGGAAAATATTATGAAGAAGAGTTTTCTTGTGCTTAAACAATTGTATACACTGTTTATTTGATTGTGATTTTCTCTCATGATACCAGAAGTGTATGAGAAATATTTGATAGTACAAAATGTATCAACAACTCCTGAAGAGCTAACTGTTTGCCTAAAGGATACATGACACCAGTAGTGCCCGATAAATATTAGACTGTGGATAATAAATGAAGGCTCTCGAAGAGCTTATATACAAATATGTCATTCATATTATATGATTATGGTCAAAACATATGTTGTAGTAAACCTGAAGTTTACTTATACAAATGGCTATCATATTGAGACTACAAATGATTGAAAGATTGATAATCTTCATGTTTCCACAATCATAGGGGGTAAAATAATATGTATGTGAGAAGTTACCCACCTTATTCTTTAATTTGTACTATATCATGTATCACAGTAAACCAGAAGTTTAATAAAGCAAAAGTTTATGCCATAGTAAACCAGAAGTTTACTAAGTGATAGCACATGACATGATAAACTTGAAGTTTTCATTTGCCATTTTTAAATGATCTATTTGAGAAGTCAGATAAGCATATACTAAAGAACTAGAAGATTCTTCAGGAATTCTCATGTGTTGCTTGTTCTCATAATGAATTCATTATACCAGCTAAAGTTGGGACTAAGACCCCTGATTCTAAAATATATAAAAGGTGAATATGAGCCCGTTCACCTATCATGTGAACCACTTATAGGTGCATATATGATATGGTTACATCTGTAATTATTGTCAACTTGCAGTTTGGTATTTGGAATTGCTTTTCTCGATTAAGAGCATAATTTTTAGATTATGAAATCAAGACAGTTCATCTTGATAATGCTGGTTTATATCCAAGCTGGTTTAGCATTGAATACTTCCTATTAATGGCTAAACCATTGTTTATGAGAACAAAGCTTCATGTGTTGGTCTAAGATTTTCTAAATTGCATATAGCAGCACTTGTATGCATCAGATCAACAATATATGATAAGTCCTCCCTTCACAATTGGTTTAGGATTAAAAACCAAATATTTTTACTATCTTTTGTTGCGTGGTATATGATTAATTTCTCTACCATAATACACAAAGATATGTTTCCCAAAGATGATTGGGGATATATGTTAGTTTTTCTAACATTTGGGGGATGGAATAAACAGTTGAAAAATATGCTATATGAATCGAATTATCATGATCCTCACTTAGAAGATAATTCAAGTCGAATGCCAGAAGCATTTGTTGATCCAAAATTAAATATCATATTTCAGCTGCAAATGCTCTTATTAAAATTAAAGTCCCTGAAGGATAGAGTTTACTATACGCATGAAGCGTGGTAGACCAATCGGTTCCAAAGGTAACAATCCTTGAAAAATAGTAGGAGCTAATGATCAAAATGATCATAATGAGGAGGAAATAAGCTCTAGAAGAGCCCACGACATAACATTTCATGAAACTCCCGAAAAAGTTCAGGTATCTGAAAATAAAGAAAGTGATGAGATCTCCACAAGTTATGTCGTTTCGGAACTGACACAAAATGATCGTCGATGATATATTTAATACAATATAGTGCACAATATTGTAAAAGATTGTGAGGATCGGACTAGCAGTCCAGACACTTGAAGATGTCATACCATTTAGATACAAGTCTTAACCTATATGACTTATTTGACTAAATCTATATGAAGATCCTTGAAGGATTGAAAATGCCTGAAGCATATAATTCAAAGTCTTGAGAAATGTACTCGATCAAATTATAAAGATCTTTGTACGGTTTAAAGTAATCTGTACGTGTGTGGTGTAATCGCCTCAGTAAATATTTGCTGAAAGAAAGTTACATAAATTATGTTATTTGTCCATGTATTTTTATAAAGAAAATGTCATCAGAATTTGTTACACTTGCTGTTTATGTTGGTGACATAAATTGGAACTCCAGAAGAGCTCTAAGAAGGTCTTAAAAATACTTTTACATGGACAAAGTATACCCATTAAGTACACCAATGGATATTCAATCACTTGAAGTGAATAAGGATCCGTTCCAACCTCTAGAAGAGGATGAGGAGCTCCTTGGTCCTGAAATACTCTATCTCGGTGTAGATAGTGCACTTATTTATCTTGCTAATGCTAACAAAAGTGGTGCAGATCGTATTGGTAATGCAGATGCAGGTTATTTATCCGATACCCATAAAGCTCGATTTCAAACCGGCAAGCAGGGAGTGCATACGATTGAGATCAGTGATTCATTCGAGAAATATGTGGGTTGGAATATAATAAAAGACCCACAATATTATACGGAGACAATGTTTCATGCATAGCACTAGTAAAGGGAGGATTTATAAAAGGAGATAGAACGAAGAACATTTCACCAGAATTATTCTACATACATGATCTTCAGAAAAATTGTGACATTGATGTGCATCAAATTAGTTCAAGTGACAATCCAACAGATTGTCTTTACCAGCATCAATTTTTGAGAATATGGTATACAAGTTTAGAATGCGGAGACTCAAATATTTGAAATAAGATTTTCATCAGGGGGAGTAAAATGTGCGTTGTACTCTTTTTCCCTTACTAAGGTTTTTCCCACAGGGTTTTCCTTATAAGGTTTTTAATGAGGCAGCCAGCAATGCGTATTACTTAATATGTGTACTCTTTTTCCTTCACTAGGATTTTTTCCCACGTGGTTTTTCCTATTAAGGTTTTAATGAGGCACATTATTTTTTAATGAACATCCAAGGGGAGTGTTATAAATATATTATATTATGGATGTTCATTTAGTACTCCGTTGTAAATAAGCTTCCTGAAGAAGCTTATCCATATGGGACTCTACCGTAAATATGTTTATCTATTTAAGTACTCTATTGGAAATAAGCTTCCTGAAGAAGCTTATCACTTCGATACTCGGTTATGGATAAATATTACCCCCGGTAGAAGATTATCCATACCGGGTATAATAAGCTTATCCTTTCAGTACCCAGTTATGGATAAACATTACCCCCGGTAGAAGATTATCCATACCGGGTATAATAAGCTTATCCTTTCTGTACCCAGTTATGGATAAATATTATCCCCGATAGAAGATTATCCATACTGGGTATAATAAGCTTATCCTTTCAGTACCCAGTTATGGATAAACACTACCCCCGATAGAAAATTATCTATATCGGGTATAATAAGTTTATCCTTTCAGTACTCCGTTATGGATAAACATTGCTCTCAGTAGAAGATTATTCATATCTGGTATAGTAGCAGCTTGCACAGCAGCTTCCTTTCTTCTATAAATAGAAGAGATTTCAGTTCATTATGTACATCAGTTTGAATTCGAATAATATATCAGTTTCTCTCTATACTTGTCTTTACTTTATAGTCTTTATTTTATAACACTTAGTTCTTTTTAAGGCTAGATTATAGTCATTTACTGTTAGTTTATATCAGACCTCAATTCTTGTTTTTTTCTTTTTCAAGAAGATGGTGTTACATAGCAGGAGTCATATTTATTCCCTTTACAACTTGTTTGGATGGTTGTTATATATTGTATTGTATCGTATTGTTACTTTAAATGTGATGTTTGTTTTGATTGTTACTTAAATTTTATTGTATTGTATCGTTAAATTTGTCGTTATGTAATGACGAAATGTGCCACTTTATGACAGATTTGGTGTGGTCGCATCGTTACCTTGTCTTTTTCTCTCAACCCCACCCTTAATTATTGTTAAATATATTTTATCATTTATCCTATCTTTTTATATAGTAATTTTATCCTATATCATAATTTTTCTTTATAATATTGCAAGTTTATTCTTCATATTGCTGGTGCGTGATATTAGGGAAACGACGGCAAACGATAATCTATCCAAATTTTGTATTAATCAAATGATACAGTACACAATATAATACAATACAATACGATACATTATCAAAAAATACGTAACAACCATCCAAACAAGCTGTTAGCAAAATTGTAGGATTTTTTTTGGGGTCTATTTTGACTACTCTTTATCTTTGGCTAACATAGTTGCTCTGACATTTTATTTTTATGAAATTATAAATCGTTTTAAAAACATATTTTGTTTGTGATCATAACATAATTATAGTATAATTCGCGTTCTGATGAACAACGGTAATTATACATTTTTTATTCTAAATTAAATAAGAGCAACAACATAGCAATAGTGTTTAAGGAGCAATTTGTATCTGATAAGAACTACAAAAATAATATAGTTGAAACGTAACATTTTAGATGTAATCAGCCAAAAACTTGATATTTAAGTAGAGAAATATAGGTCCATTAGGCATTAGCCATCGAGTTTTGAACAGTACGTCATGACCATTAAAAAAATTCCGATTATAAGAAATTAAAAACACTCAGATAAATCAGCCACAATCCTATTTTTGCACTCAAATTTTCCGATTTTTTGGGAACCAGTAGTGAAGTGGTAAGTATTCCTTCATCCTTAATTAGAGATCTCAGGCTTGAGCCCTGAATATGAAGTGATCTTTGTTAGGGGACACTTTACCTCTAATATTGGACTTTCCTTCACGATACGAATTTAGTCGAATCCAATATGAATATCAAACACCACATGAGAAGCCCAAAAAAAAGACCTTTTTGCTGGTGCACTCCTCCTTTCCGCTCAATTTTATTTGATTTTGCTACAGTTCTTAAAAAAATAAAGTTTAATGGTCAGTCTCTTCCAATTTTCTATTTAAATGTTGTTAACATGGAAATGGGATACATAATTAGCTTGAGCTTGTGAGTTATTTGCGAGTCATACACATTTTCTTTAGCTACTTGTGGGAAACTAAAAAAACGTAACGAATCTTTGAGTTCGACAGAATCAATTTTAATTTTAAAACACATGAGAAGACATACGGTATTTCTCGATAAATAAGTAAGAAGGTTTAACTTTTTATATATATATATATATATATATATATATATATATATATATATATATATATATATATATTCCTCCAATCAACAAAGGAGGACCGTTTTCTTAATAATTCAAATAGATAGTATGCTCACATCAATGGAGGTTCTTCATTAACTAAGTAGCTCATTGATTCTTCTTTGACTCTAGTCTCTCGTTTAGCTCGCCACTTCGGCAACTTCAAGTGCGACATCTAGAGTTTTAAACCTTAAATCTGTATTTCGAAGCCTTCAATAGCTTCTTAAGCCTTCCTTGATTTGTGTGCGCAGTTCGGGTATTTTTTTCGAAAGGCTTTTATGTTAAAAATTGATAAAATATGAAATTTTGCCTTAAAAATCCATTTGAGTTGACTTTGGTCAGCGTTTTGAACAAACGGATCCGGATTCATATTTTGACGGTCCCGGTGGGTCCGTATTGTGATTTAGGACTTGAGCATATGCCCATAATCGTATTTGGAGGTCCCTAGCTCGAGTTATCGTATATTGTTGAAAAATTGAAGTTTAAAGGCTTAATGAATCTAAAAGTTTGATCAGTGTTTGACTTTATTGATATCGGGTCCGTATTTGGGTTTCGGAATCTGGTATAGGTCCATTACTATATTTATGAGTTGTCTGTTGAATTTGGTGAAAAACAAAGTTAGTTTGACGTGATTCGAATGCCCGGTTGTTAAGATAGAAGTTCATAAGTTTTCTTGAAAATTTAATTTGATTTGGTTTACCATTTGTAGTTCTAGATGTTATTTCGACAATTTAATCGCGAGAGCAAGTTCATATGATGTTTTTGGTCTTGTGTGCATGTTTGGTTTGGAGCCCCAAGGGTTCGGGTGAATTTCGGAGAGGCTACGGAGCGAGTTTGGACTTAGGAAAAATGTTGGTGTGCTTCAGTTCTGGTGCAGGTCTCTGACCTCGCAATTACGAGGTCAGCGTTCGCAATTGCGAGGAACCCAAGTTCCTGTCTTGGTCGCAATTGCGAAGAAAATCTTCGCAATTGCGAAGATGGCTGGCTCAGCAAGAGATCGCAATTTGCGGGGGACCAGAGCTCGCATTTGCGAACATTTCATTGCAAATGCGATGAAAGCAGAGGTGCGAAGGCTTCGCAATTGCGAGGTATTTTTTGCATTTGCGGGGGTTCGCAAATTGCGACATCTGCAACTGGTCAAAAGCTAAGTTAAAAGGGATTTTGGTTGATTCTTTCAAATTTTCAAACCTACAAACCCTAGAGGCGATTTTTCCAAGAACCTTTCTTTCCCAATTCATTGGTAAGTGATTCTAACCTATTTTCTTTCAATCTTCCATTACATTTCATAAGATTTCAACCTAAAGTCTAGAATTTTGATGGTAGAAATTAGAGGTTTGGGTAGAATTAGGGAGTTTTGTAAAATTGGAATATAGACCTAATATTGAGGTTAAATTTCGAAACAGATTATATAACGGGGCTCAGGAGTGAATGGGTAATCGAGTTTTGGTCCGAATTTCGGGTTTGAACCAAGTGGGCCAGGGAATTGACTTTTGTTGACTTTTTAATAATAACCTAAATTAAATCTTTTACAAGTGTGGGTAGTTCCTAAGGCTTATTTTGAATCGTGTAGTTGATAGTTTGCTAGATTTGGTCGGTTCTGAGGCTTGTTTGAAAGACGCAAAACTATGGTTGAGCTTTGAGTTGATTTTGGAGCGAGGTAAGTGTCTGGTTAATCATGACTTAAGGGATTAGGAATTCTTTGCCTATTTGCTACATGTTTAGATGTTGGGTATAAAGTATATGTGAGGTGACGAGTACTTATGCGTTGTTGTTGGGTTAAAGCATGCAGGTGAGACTTGTTTTCTTGTAATTTATGGCTTTCTTTGATCATGATATCCATGCTTAGACTAGTTTAATTACTAAATTTATCGTTCTTTATGCATTTATAGACTATCTATGATAATTGAGTATTGTTTATGAAGTTGAGGTTGGTTTTGTGGAACCATTGTTGATGTAAAGTTTGTCCTTGTTTAATGCATCTCCCTATTGTTATATGTTCATTGTTATTTAAGGGAGAAAGTTAATGCACGAAGGGTGATGTCGTGTCATATTTGAGAGTTAATACATGAATGGTGATGTCGTGCCATATTTGAGAGTTAATGTACGAAGGGTGATGTCGTGTCGTTTCTATTGATTTATGATGAAAGTGAGAGTAAAAGCACGAATGGTGATGTCGTGCCGTTATTACTATTTCATAGTGAGGTTGAGAGTAAAATCACGAAGAGTGATGCCGTACAGTTTTGTTTATTATGTTTATTCGTGTTACTGGTTGAAGGCTTATTGACTGTTATTGTTATCATTCCCTGATGAAGTTATCGTAGTTTGTACCCTTTTCGCATGTCCCCTCCCAATAGTACATGTTTAGCTTTTATTTGTTGTTAAGTTGTGCAAATATTGATATTTGCATAGGTTTAATTACGTGGGTATCTTGTCATAGCCTCGTCACTACCTCGTCAAGGTTAGACTCGACACTTACAGAGTACATTGGGTCAGTTGTACTCATACTACACTCTGCACTTCTTGTGCAGATTTTGGTATTGGTCCCAGTTGTCCGTGAGGCGTATCAGCTCGGATTTGTTTTTAGAGACTCGAGGTAGATCTGCTGGCATCCGCAGACCTTGAAGTCCCCTTCCACTATTTACTGTTCTTATCATTCGAGACAGTTGTACTTATTTCAAACTCTGTATGTAGAAACTCTAGAAGCTCGTGAACTTGTGACTCCAGATCCGGATTATACTTAGATATAATTGGTTTTTATGTTATTCCGCACTTAGTTTTAGTTTCATTTCGGCTTAATTGATTTTACTTATTGAAATTGATTAAAATTGGCTTAAATATCCTCTAACATTGGCTTGCCTAATAAGTGATACGTTAGCCGCCATTACGGTCCCGACGATAGGAATTCTGGATCATGATAAGTTGGTATCAAAGTACTAGGTTGCCTAGGTCTTACAAGTCATGAGCAGGCTTAGTAGAGTCTGGAGGATTGGTATGGAAACATTTGTGCTTATCTTCCAGAGGCTATGAAGTTTAGGAACAAATTTCCCTTCTATTCTTCTCTGTCATGCGATTTTATTCTCTTATTGATAATTGAACTCTTCTAATCTTGTTCTCTCGTAGATGACGTGAACATGTACTGCATCTTCAGCTGGACAGCAGTTGGAGCCTCCAGTGGTAGCTCCTACTAGGGGTAGAGGTTGAGCCCGAGGTCACGCTAGAGGCCGAGGCAGAAGTAGAGCTTAGCCTAGAGCTCGAGCAGCAGCACCAGCAGTGGAGCCTCAGGTGGATTTTGATGAGGATGTTCCAGCTCAAACTGTACCTATTGGACCAGCTCAGGTCCCAGATGGGTTCATCACCACCCTAGTGCTTCAGGACGCTCTCGTCTGTTTGGCGGGCCTTATAGAGTGTGGCCCAGAACTGTATATTTACAATGGCACCACCCGTCTCTCAAGATGGAGGAGGAGCACAGACTCCTGTTACTCACACCTCGGAGTAGGTGGCTCCCCAGTATTAGACTCCAGCAGCCCCGCCAGTTGGGGTAGTTCAGCCGGTTGTTGCGGCACATGCCGGTGATGAACCCACCTTGTTTTCTGAGGGCTTATTAAGATTGGACAAGTTTACAAAGCTCTTTCCAGTTCACTTCAGTGGTGCACCTTCTGAGGACCCACGGGATTATCTTGATCGTTGCTATGAGGTGCTGCAGAATATGGGTATAGTTGAGACCAATGTGGTCGATTTTGCTGTGTTTTAGATGATGGGATTCCATCAAGAGATGGTGGAAGGATTTTACATCGACCAGACCAGCTGGGTCACCTACATTTACTTGGGACCAGTTCTCTCATCTATTAGAAGTTCCTCTCTATCACGTTGAGAGAGGACTACCGCAGGCAGTTTGAGCATCTCCAGTAGGGCAGTATGACTATTACTCAGTATGAGACCCGTTTTGCGGATCTAGCCCGTGATATTATTCTTCTGGTTCCTACCAAGAGAGAGACGGTGAGGAGGTTTATTGCGGGACTCGCTCATCCTATCAATCTACAAATGGCCAAGGAGACGGGGGTGAGATATCTTTTCAAACAACTGCTAATGTCTCCAGGCAGATCGAGATGGTTCTTGCACAAGAGAGAGAGAGAGAGCAGGGGTCTGATAAGAGGCCTCGTCATTCCGGTGGGTTCAGTGGTGCCTCATTTGGAGGCAGGGGTACTTTTGGTGGAGGCTATATTCCCAGGCAGTTTCATTCAGCGCTCCAGGCATCCCACGTGCTTTAGGTGGTCACGGCCCTCATATGCCTCATTCTAACCAGCTAGCCTACGGTGCACCACCAGCTTCTATCAGTGTACCTCCGCTCCAGAGTTTTCATGGTGGTTACTCAGGTCAACAGGGTCAGTTTCATGGTTAGCAGTCACAACAGCCGAGGTCCTGTTATACTTATGGTGATCCGAGGCATATTGCTAGATTTTTTCCTCAAGCACCGGGCATCTCAAAACATCAGGGTTCTCATGCCATGGTCTCGGCACTGGGTGCTTCATCCCCCCACTCAGCCAGCTAGAGGTAAGGGTTAGAAAGCTAGAGGTAGAGGTCAGGCCATTAGATGTGGAGGTCAAACTGCTAGAGTTAGAGGCTAGCAAGTTAGGGCCCGTCCTAGAGATATAGTTTAGAGTGGTGGGGCCCAGCCCGGATGTTATACTTTCCCAGCCAGGCCTGAGGCTGAGTCATCTGACGCTGTTATCATAAGTATTGTTCCAGTTTGCCATAGTGATGCTTCAGCTCTATTTGATCCGGGCTCTACTTATTCCTACGTGTCATCCTATTTTGCTTCATATGTGGTTATGCTTTGTGATTCTTTGAGTGATCATGTGTATGTGTCCACACCTGTGAGAGATTCTATTGTTGTAGATCATGTTTATCGTTCATGTGTTGTTACCATTGGGAGTCTTGACACTAGCGTAGATCTTCTACTTCTCAATATGGTAGATTTTGATGTTATATTGGATATGGATTGGCTGTCACCTTATCATGCTATATTGGATTGTTACGCCAAGATGGTGACCTTAGACTTACTGGGGTTGCCTCGATTACAATGGAGGGGGACTCTTGGCCATTCTACCGGTAGGGTTATCACTTATGTGAAGGCTCGCCATATGGACGATAAGGGGTGTCTAGCTTATTTGGCTTATGTCTGCGATTCTAGTGCGGAGGTTCCTTCCATGGATTCAATACCAGTTGTTCGTGAGTTTCCAGAGGTGTTTCCTGCAGACCTTCCAGGCATGCTACCTGACATGGATATTGACTTCTGTATTGATTTGGCTCTGGGCACTCAGCCTATTTCTATTCCGTTATACCGAATGAACCCGCCACAATTGAAAGCATTGAATGAGCAGTTGTAAGATTTGCTTGATAAGGACTTCATTAGACCTAGTGTCTCGCCCTGGGATGTACATGTATTGTTCGTGAAGAAGAAGGATGGATCGATGAGGATATGCATAGATTACCGGCAATTGAACAAAGTCACCATCAAGAACAAATTCCATTGCCAAGGACTGATGACTTGTTTGATCAGTTTCAAGGTGCCAAGGTGTTTTCAAAGATTGATTTGAGGTCTAGCTACCATAAGTTGAGAATTAGGGCATCTGATGTCTCTAAGACAGCTTTTCGGACTCGGTATGGGCAATATAAGTTTCTAGTGATGTCATTTGGGCTGACAAATGCCCCAGCAACATTTATGGATTTGATGAACCGGGTGTTCAAGCCTTATTTAGATTCCTTTATGATTGTGTTTATTGATGATATTTTGATCTACTCTCGTAGTTGAGAGGAGCATGAGCAACATCTTCGGATTGTACTACAGACTCTGAGAGACAACCAGTTATATGTTAAGTTTTCAAAGTGCAAGTTTTGGTTGGACTAGATCACTTTCTCGGGGCACGTAGTATCGGTAGAGGGAATTCAGGTGGATCCTAAGAAGATTGAGGCAGTTCAGAACTGCCTAGACCCACTTCAGCTATGGAGATCCGGAGTTTCTTGGGTTTGGCGGGATATTACCGTCGGTTCGTGGAGGGGATTTCGTATATAGAAGCCCCATTGACCAGGTTAACCTAGAAGGGTGCCCCGTTCAGATGGTCAGACGAGTGTGAGGCGAGCTTTCAGAAGCTAAAGACTGCTTTGACTACGACGCCAGTGTTGCTGTTTCCCACAGTTTCAGGATCTTATACGATTTATTGTGATGCATCTTGTATTGGGCTTGGTGCAGTATTGATACAGGATGACAGGGTGATTGCATATGCATCATGGCAGTTCAAGGTTCATGAGAAGAATTACATTGTCATGACATAGAGTTGGCAGCCATTATTCATGCGCTGAAGATTTGGAGGCACTATCTTTATGATGTGTAGTGCGAGG
Source organism: Nicotiana tabacum (assembly GCF_000715075.1). Lineage (NCBI taxonomy): Eukaryota > Viridiplantae > Streptophyta > Magnoliopsida > Solanales > Solanaceae > Nicotiana > Nicotiana tabacum. The sequence continues at coordinate 3,691,734 of NC_134088.1, forward strand.
TATTCACAGATCTTCGGAGCTTGGATTATTTGTTCAAACATAAGGATCTCAATTTGAGGTAGATGAGGTGGTTTGAGCTATTGAAAGACTATGATATCACCATCTTGTATCATCTCGGGAAGGCCAATATGGTGGCTGATGCCTTAAGTAGAAAGGCAGTGAGTATGGGCAACCTTGCGTACATTCTAGTCGGTGAGAGACCGCTTGCATCAGATGTTCAGGCTTTGGCCAATCAGTTCGTGAGGTTGGATTTTTCAGAGCCTGGTCATGTTTTAGCTTGTACAGTCACTCGGTCCTCCTTGTTTGTGCGCATCAGGGAGCGGCAGTTTGATGACTCTCATATACTTATCCTTACGGACACAGTGTGGCACGGTGGTGCCAAGCAGGTTACTATTGGAGATGATGGAGTTTTGAGGATGCATGGTCGTATTTATGTGCCTAATATAGATGGACTTCGGGAGTTGATTCTTAAGGAGGCCCACATTTCCCAGTATTCTATTCATCCGGGTGCCGCTAAGATGTATCAGAACTTGTGGCAGCATTATTGGTGGAGGAGGATGAAGAAAGATATAGTTGCATATCTAGCTCGGTGTCTAAACTGTCAGCAAGAAAAGTATGAGCATCAGAGACCTGGTGGTTTGCTTTAAAAGTTAGAGATTTCTGAGTGGAAGTGGGAGCGTATTACTATGGATTTTATTGTTGGACTCCTACAGACCCAGAGGAAGTTCAATGCTGTATTGGGAAAAAACTGAGTTTATATTAAAGATGACGTGGCATGACACGTGGTTTGGTTAAATGGTCAAAGCGCAACAATTGACTAAGAAGCACGGATGGAGACAACCACGGGTAGAGGAATTTAAATAGGCACGAGACAAAGTGCAGATACGAGTCTCGTACCAATTCAAGTCATTTACAGCCAACGGATTAGAAGGTATTAAAGACAAAGATCTGATGACAGAAAGGAGTCCAAATTCATTATTAAATACCTGATACGTTAGAAAATTGGTATTTAATAGGAATGATTGTATAACGGCTTATTTAATATCATTTATTACTCATAATTATATCATTAAAGCTGAGGCTTCATTCCTTTACCTAGAATTACCTATAAAAGGAAGAAGTATCATCATTTTTAAGGACACGGAATACTATTGGGAACTCATTGAAATACAAAACTATTTGCTGTTTTACCATCATTCTCAAAAGTATTTTATTTTCGTCTCCTGATTATCAGTAACCCGAATTTCTTTTTAGCTTTGACCAAAGATTCAGATTTTTGGTTAAACAAATTGGTTCCGTTACCGGAAATCTGATAATCTTTTCTTTTAAGCTATATCTTGTCCATTATCGTCACCATGTCAAACAATAACACCGACAATAACAGTAATAACACATTGGGAAACCATGAGAATCAAATACATCAAAATCAAGATTACGTGGTTCCCTCTCCTCCAGATTCACCACGTCAATCTCGTGAAGGCACACCTGTTACTGAATCCCGTGCTGATCAACAAGAACAATCTGAACACTTTGAAGGAGTTGCAACCGAAGCTTTACAAAAGCTAATTGATGCACAGGTTGGCAAAGCTCTTCAGGCACTTGTTAGTCGATTGCCTGCTGCACCACCCACACCAACTCCTAATAATAACACATTGGAGAATCACCGTTCTGGTCTTGATAATTCTGGAAACTGAGCAACCCCCAGTGAACCACAGGAAGGGGGACCAGGTAATTCAAATAATTCATATTTGCAAAATTTAGTACTAACCTTGCAGAGATTAAGGAACAAAATGAGCGTATTGAACAAATCCCTGGAGTTCCGCCTGTAATAAAAGGAGTAGACATGGACAAATACTCACAACAACCATGGAAGCCAAGTGCTGCTCCCCTTCCAATTCCGAAAAAATTCAAAATGCCTGACATCCCGAAATATGATGGTACTACAGACCCATGTGACCACGTGACTGCATTTACAACAGGCGTGAAAGGCAACGACTTGACCAAACAAGAAATTGAATCAGTACTAGTCAAGAAATTTGGAGAAACACTCACCAAGGGTGCATTAACCTGGTATTCTCTTTTATCTGAAAATTCTATTAATTCTTTTGCTGAGCTTGCAGATTCTTTTATTAAAGCACATTCGGGAGCACAAAAGGTTGAGAAAAGAATGGAAGATATTTTAAAAATCAAACAAGGGGATTCGGAGTTGCTTAGAAACTTTGTTGATAGATTCCAGCGTGAAAGAATGACTCTACCTCGTGTGCCTGACAATTGGGCTACAATAGCCTTTACAAGTAATTTAAATGACAAAAGTTCTGAAGCCACGAGACGACTCAAAGAAAGCCTTCGAGAATTTCCTGCAACCACGTGGAATGATGTTTACAACAGGTATAGTACGAAGCTGCGAATTGAAGAAGATACCGTACCTAAATTTCATCATGAAGAAAGGGGTGGTCCCCGAAGATCAGAAACCGAAAAAAGATCAGGTAAAAACAGGTACGATCCATATATGGGACCTGCAGGAAAAGACCCACGGTCGAAACAAGATAGCCAGCAATATGATCAAAAATCGAGGAACAAGGACTCTGGCTCTTCTTCAAAGTTCAGGAATGATCGGAACAGACAAGAATCACGAGATGATGACAGAAGTTTAAAGGCACGATTCGGCGGATATAATTTTAATGTCTCTACCTCCGAGCTCGTAGTTGTTTTAAGAAGCATGGGAGATAAGGTACGGTGGCCAAAAGAGATGCGGTCAAATCCAAATAGACGCAATCCAGATCATTGGTGCGAATTCCACAATGATCACGGGCACAAAACTTCATAATGTAGATTCTTGCAGAGTGAAGTGGATCATCTATTGAAGCAAGGATACCTCACTGAGTTATTTAGCGAGAAAGGAAAACAAGCTTATATGAAAAACAGGCAAGAGCCACCACAACCTCCTTCACCCAAGAGGACAGTGAATGTCATAAGCGGGGGAGAAGATATTCACGGCATAACCTACACAGCCTCCAACAAGGTTTCTAAGGTAACAATTACACACGGGAAACGGGTGCGGCAGGTCCTAGAAAATGAAAGTATTTCGTTCGATGACGCAGATACCGAAGGAGTGACAACTCCACATAATGACGCACTGGTAATATCTTTACTTGTACATGATACTAATGTAAAACGAGTTTTGATTGATCCAGGGAGTTCTGTAAATATTATATTACTAAGGGTATTACGAGAAATGCAAGCTGAAGACAAAATGATACCCAAGGCACACACCTTGTCAGGCTTCGACAATTTAAGTGTAGTAACAAAAGGAGAGGTAATTCTAACAACTTTTGCTACGGGTGTTGTTAAAGAAACTAAATTTCAGGTAGTTGATATGGAAATGGCCTATAATATGATCATGGGAAGACCATGGATACACGATATGGATGTTGTCCTATCAACTCTACATTAGGTTATTAAATTCCCATCACCATGGGGAATTTGCCAAATTCGTGGGGATCAGCAGATGGCTAGAAGTGTCAACGTTGTAACAAGTACGAGCACCATAAATAAAGAAAAATAGCAATTACAGGAAACAGCTGAAGGTAAAAAAGATCAAACTTCAGCTGAACAAGAAAAGACAGATTTGGACTCAAGGCCTGACACAATTCAGGAACCTGAAGAAAATGAAAGCATCAAAACGACAATTGAAGAGCTTGAGGCAGTGATGTTATTTGAGCAATGCCCTGAACGGAAGGTTTATGTCGGGGCCAATTTAAGCTTAAACATGCGAGGTATGATAATCGAATTTTTAAAAGCTAACTTAGACTGCTTTGCTTGGTCCCACACTAATATGATAGGGATACCACCGGATGTGATGACTCACAAACTCAATGAGGACCCTTCTTTCACACCAATAAAGCAAAAGAAAAGAAAGCAAGGTGCTTTCAAGAACCAGGTGATTCAGGATGAGGTCCAAAAATTATTAAAAATCGGATCGATCCATGAGGTAAAGTATCCTAATTGGTTAGCTAACACGGTGGTCGTACCCAAGAAAAATGGTAAGTGGCGTGTTTGTGTGGATTATACCGATTTAAATAAAGCATGTCCAAAAGATTCCTTTCCCTTACCGCATATAGACCAACTAATTGATGCAACCGCAGGTCATGAACTTTTAAGTTTTTTAGATGCATACTCGGGATATAATCAAATTAAAATGGATCCTGGTGATGAAGAAAAAACTTCTTTCATCACAGACAGGGGGACTTACTGTTATAAAGTAATGCCCTTTGGTCTCAAAAATGCTGGGGCAACCTATCAAAGGTTGGTCACCAAAATGTTCCAAGAACATTTAGGGAAAACAATGGAGGTATATATAGACGATATGCTCGTCAAAACCCAGCGATCTCATGATCATATTTCTCATCTATCTGTTACATTTGAAATTTTGCGAAAATTTAATATGAAACTCAACCCAGAAAAATGTGCATTTGGAGTTGCATCAGGTAAGTTTTTGGGTTTTCTTGTTTCTAACCGTGGTATTGAAGTGAATCCTTCTCAGATCAAAGCAATAGAAGAAATCCTTGATATCCTTACTAATAAAAAGGAAGTACAAAGATTAACGGGAAGAATTGCAGCTTTGGGGAGATTTATTTCCAAATCCTCAGAAAGGTGTTTTAAGTTTTTCTCTGCACTCAAAAAGAAAGATCATTTTGAATGGAATGAAGATTGTCAACAAGCCCTTAGAAATTTGAAAGCTTATTTGTCAAAACCACCGTTGTTGGCAAAACCAAAGGTGGGGGAAAAACTTCTCATCTATCTGGCCGTATCTGAAGTCGCGGTGAGTGCTGTTTTAGTCCGCGAGGACCAAGGTAAACAATCTCCTATTTATTATGTAAGTAAGTCCTTATTGGAAGCTGAGACACGATACCCACAGCTAGAAAAATTAGCATTAGCTTTGATCATGGCATCCAGAAAATTAAGACCTTATTTTCAATATCATCCCATTAATGTAGTTACTGCTTTTCCGCTTCGAAATATTTTGCATAAACACGAACTTTCAGGAAGATTAGCAAAATGGGCTATAGAACTAAGTGAATATAAAGTTGTTTATCAACCCAGGACCGCTATAAAGTCTCAAGTACTAGCTGATTTCGTGACTGATTTTAGCCAGGGGATGCATTTAGAAGCAGAAAAAGAATTACTAGTTTTTAATGGTGCAAACCCGGGGACTTGGGTTTTATTCACTGATGGTTCATCTAATGTAAAAGGGGCAGGCCTGGGGATAGTCCTCGTACCACCTGCGGGTGAGACTATTAGACAGGCTATAAAATGTCATTCTATAACTAACAATGAAGCAGAGTATGAGGCTGTAATTGCAGGTTTAGAATTGGCACGAGAACTCGGCATAACACAGATTATAATCAAGAGTGATTCTCAACTCGTGGTTAATCAAATGCTGGGGACTTATACAGCCAGAGAGACACGAATGCAAGAATACCTCGCAAAGGTACGAGAGTTAATAAAGCAATTCCAAACTTGGAAAGTAGTGCAGATCCCAAGAGATGAGAATGTAGAGGCAGATGCTTTAGCAAATCTCGCATCTGCAGCAGACGTAGCAAATGATATAAATGCTTCAGTCATACATTTATTTCATTCCGTTCTCGAATCTGATAAAAACGAGGTAAATTTTAATCATTTAACATGGGATTGGAGAAACGAAATTATTGCCTTTTTACAGCACGGTACCGTGCCTAATGACAAAGGAAAGGCTCACGCGCTTTGCAAAAAAGCTGCTCGATATTGTTTATATCAAGGAAATCTTTATCAAAAGATGTTCGGTGGACCACTAGCAAGTTGTCTCAGACCCTCTCAAACAGAATATGTGATGAGAGAAGTGCACGAAGGACCTTGTGGGAATCACGCATGGGGACGGTCACTGGTAAGAACATTAATTCGCACAGGATATTATTGGCCTAAGATGGAAGAAGAAGCAACCAGTTTCGTGTCCAAATGTGATAAATGTCAAAGGTACGACAACAATATGCACAGACCAGCTGAGTTACTACATCCTGTTATAGCCCCGTGGCCCTTTATGAAATGGGGAATGGATATCGTAGGTCCACTTTCACAAGCAAAAGGTCAGGTAAAGTTTCTACTTGTACTTACAGATTATTTCACTAAATGGGTAGAAGCAGGGGCATTTAAACAGGTACGAGAGAAGGAAGTTAAAGACTTCATATGGCGAAATATAATATGCCGCTTTGGAGCACCAAAGGAGATCGTGTGTGACAATGGACCACAATTCATTGGAGCTCAAATCACAGAATTTCTTCAAAGTTGGCAAATCAAAAGGATAACGTCTACGCCATACCATCCAGTAGGTAATGGACAAGCAGAATCTACTAACAAAGTCATTATCAACAACTTGAAGAAGAGGTTACAGGATTCAAAAGGTAATTGGCCTGAGGTGTTACCTGGAGTATTATGGGCTTATCGTACAACGACCAAAACAGGCACTGGAGAAACACCATTTTCAATGGTTTATGGTGCGGAAGCCTTAATTCCAGTTGAAATAGGTGAGCCAAGCACACGGTACGATCAGGCAACGGAGGAATCTAATGATGAAGAGATGCGGGTCAACCTTGATTTACTTGAAGGAAGAAGAGAAGCTGCATTGATAAGGATGGCAGCACAAAAGCAAGTAATTGAACGATATTACAATAGGAAAGCACGCCTCAGATTTTTCAAAATTGGGGACTTCGTGCTTAAAAAGGTGTTCCAATCTGCAAAGGCTGCTAACTCAGGAAAGCTAAGTCCAACATGGGAAGGACCGTACAAAATCCGTGACATTGCGGGAAAAGGAGCATACCAGTTGGAGACAATGGACGGTAAAATTTTACCCTTACATTGGAATGTCGTCCACTTAAAAAGATATTACTTTTGAGAAAGTACTTACGGTCAGGTATCACCATGTTAAAATTTCTCTCTTGGATTATTAATATTTTACTAACGATTTTAGATGCTAGGCAAAATACCCTAACTCGTGCCAAATGATGAGTCACAACCTGTAAGGAAAAATGGAGTATTCTTAAATTTCTAGCCCAGGGTTACAATTAATCTGATGGAAATACACACGAGTTAGGCAGTCTTCATCTACAATCGCACCTTCGAGTCCCGTATATCTTTCTGTTTCAGGAAAAGGGCCAAAGTAAAAGAAATAAACAAGTGCTCGAGGCTTCATACTTCACCGCTCAAACACTTAGGGGATTACAATATTGTACACAGATACGTGTAGAAATGCAGATACGAATATCGAACAAAAGTCGGCCACAAAGAGACAAGTGTTGAGTAAAAGTAACGAAGTCTTCAGCATTCATGAGAATAACAGAGTCATCTCTCAAAACTCATAAACAAAGTCACCTCTCAAACCCTTCTTAATATATAAAGATAGGGTCATGACTATGTACTGAAACAGGTTATGAAGAAAAACCTTGTTTATTCTATGTTATGTACAAATCTGTTACAAGAAAAACAGTTACGAGAAAGTTGTAGATGTATTGTAATACATGTAATAGTCAAACACTTGTTAAAGTTTATGAATAAAAACTTGCCAAAGTTGTTTCATACAAAACGTGTGTATTCCTATTTCTTTCATCGTATTATAACACCATTATGAAGTTGAGACGTCTTCTTCATTAAGTGTCGATAAAATAAAAGGGCCCTCTTTTATAAGCCTCATGTTGATAATCTATGAGAAGAATCATAAAGCATTTTAAAAGGATAAAAATGCTAAGTTATTCCATAAGTCCTAGATAAATAGGCAAGAATAGAATATACAGAAGTACCAATAAAACTTCTTAATATAAAAAAAAAACTAAGTACAAACTTAGTCAACAAAATATTTTTTTTTACAAATGCCCCATTATGATAACTGGGGACTTCATCAAAAGATCCCTTACAATAATTTCATTTTCAGCTAGTCATTGAAGGGTTTGGAACATCAGAAGTTTCACCCTCGGGAGCAGGAATTGCAACCCCAATTGTTGCAGTAGCAACTTCTTCATTTAAAAGCTCTTCCGTTCCAGGAGCTTCAAGTACAGGAGAAGGAGTATCAGTAGATTGTTGACTTTTCTCGATGGTATCTATGACTTTGGCCAGTTCAGACTGCAAGTCAAAGCCTTCCTGAGCAGCTTCCATCAAAGCATCACAGCGAGATTTTAGGAAAGCCCAACTCACCTCTATGTTGAAGTTCTCCTCCAGAAGTCCATATTCATTTTCCCACATAGCAAGATCGTTTTTCAAGATTTGGTGCTCAACTAAATGGGAATCAAGAGAAGCTTCAAGAGAGGCATGAGAACTCTTCAAAGCATGAATCTCGTCAGAGGAGGTCTGTAAGTCAGCTTGAGCTTGAGTCAAGCTTTGCACTAACTCTCCTGCATACTCTTCTTTCTTAGCCAAAAGTGTTTTAAGCTCCCTAACTTCTTCACTAGCCTTTGATAATTGTTCTGACAAAGAGCATTCCAAAAGCTCTTTATCTCTTTTAAATTTGCTTGAAGAAGCCTTGGCAGTTGCCAGTTCAGAAGTCAAACCACGGTTTTGCTGCTCCAGGAGGTTTTTATTTTCTTGCAACTCCTCTATGGTCTCTTGAGCATTCTCAAACTGTTCTTTCCAATTGGCTGCTTCAAGCTGGGCTCCCCTGGCTATTTCTTCGGCCTCGTGGACAGTTTTTTCAGACTCACGGGCTTTTCTTTCCAGAAGAGAAATTCTTCCCATTAATTCCGTACCAATGAGATTAGCCTACAGAGACAACTCATAGAAATGAGGGATTGAAGATAAAAAAAAACTTGTTGGTAAGAAGAGGAAAAATACCTTCAAAGTAGAATGAACTATGTCATTCATCAGAGTCAAGCAGCTATGGCTCTCCATCTTCTTCTTCTCAATATCTCCAATTAGGGGCTCGAGCCAAACATCGGCTCTACCAGTCTTTCTCAAGAGGCTATGGTTGGCAGGAACTTCAAGAGTAACACTTCTCATAGTCATACTTCCACTGCTAGAACCTGTCTCTATATGATGAACAAAGGGAAGAGGAGCAATGGAAGGAATGGAAGGAGAAGATGTAGAAACAGGAATGGAAGGAGAAGATGTAGAAACCAACGCAGGAACGGAAGCAGGTGTAGTAGAAACTGCCAAGGGAACGGACATAGGAGCGGTAGAAACTAGCAAAAGAACGGAAGTCGTCAAAACTGGTAAAGAAATACTTACGGTTGGCAGTGGAATGGAGGAAATAGGAACGAATGAGGAAAGAGGAGCTTCATCAAAAACAGGGCCGAGCTCGCCACTCTCGAAACCACTATCAAAAAGATGCTGAATTGACTCATTATTATCTCTTGGTTCGGTGTCCTCGTCAGAATGAATCAAAACAGGCTCGGTGGTTGAGGTTCGAGTAGGAGTGTCTTCAATTTCATCATCAATGATTATTCGCCTCCTGACCCTTGGCCTGGTAATTAGGGAGATACCCTCCTCTTCTTCAGAACTTTCTTTTATAGCTTTCCTTTTTGGCAGCAAGGCTCGAGCCTTATCCAAATCAAGAGCAGCATTAGCAGACATGTGAATGGCCATAGCTACTTCAGCCGTCATTCCTCTAACTCCAAATCCTGATTAAAGGAAGGATATACATGATCAAAATTGAGGAAACAATGCTTAACATGTAAAAAAACACATAAAAAGGGGCATACCATGTGTTTTCACCTTCCAGTCATATAAGGAAGAAATCGATTTCCAAGTTCTTTGCTCCCTAGAAGCAATCTTCAAAAGTGAGTCTACCCAACCACGGAAGTTGGGAATAGGTTCCACATCTCCCATGGTTGCTACAAAAAATCAAGAAGAGACGAGGTTAAACAAATTTCTTTTGAACTTCTCAAAAGTAGGTACGGTAAGTAAAAGGAAACCTACGTTCAAAATTCCACTTCTCAGGGAAGGGAGTATTTGTTTTGCCAATCAAGTCCACTGTACGAACAGCAATGTAACGGATATATCATCCACGATCTTTGTCATCTTCAGGATTTACCAGAACTTTTTTGCTCCTTGCAGTTAAGGTAAAAACCCCATGGCGTATTAAGTTAGGGTGGTATAAATGAATGAGGTGAGAGAAGGTGAAATTGACATTGGCTTTGGAGGATAAGTATCTCAAACAAGCCACTATTCTCCACACTAGGGGACCGATTTGGGCCAAACAAATTGTAAAGAAACGACAAAAATCAAGAATAACTGGGTCAATCGAAGGATTAAAACCTAAAGTGAAGGGGTAAGTATAAACAAAAGAATACCCACTTCTAAAGGAGGAAATTCTCTGATTTGGGGAAGGAATTGACATTCGAAGACTATCCTTCCAGTTACAATCTTTTCTTATGGTGGGGATTGTAAGCTCGGTTACTATTGTAGGGTAAGCATCGGCTTTTTCCAAATTTGCAATTTGCTTTTGAAGAGACGTTTTGTCACTTTCAAAAGACAAATCGATGGGAACTATCTCATCAACTAAGGGTTCTTGAGAAGAATCAAGAATTTCTCTACTTCTAGAAGAGGGGGCCATTGGGATAGAACTCCTTGAAGAAGAACCAGAGGAGCCGCCTCGAGTAGATTCTAACCATGTTCGAAGCCTACCTCCTCCGCCTCTTCTGTGTCTAACAGGGGCGTTGGGGAATTGGTGTAGAATCGGAACTTTTTACGGTTAGGGTTTGAAGATGACATTGTTAGGAAGTATAAGTCGAAAGAAAGTAGAAATAAAGAAGAAAATGTTTGCTGAAGATTTGTGAAGAAGACAAAGGAAGAAAAAGTTATGAATATAATGGGAACCGTCAAACTTAGAAGTGTAATGATGGAAAGCCTATAATAAAGGCAACTATCACTTCGTGAATAGTGAGAATGAAGAAATCTTGAAAAAGGGTGTAAATAGCATAATCAATCAGAAAATGACACATGGGCAGAACATTAAATGGAAAAGACTACTGAGGCGTTAATACTGTCATAAGCATTAATTGTGGCAAAAATTCCTTTTTTATGAAGATCCACTTCCCAATTATTTAATTGATAAATAAATAGAAAGTGGGGGGACTATCTGTATTGGGAAAAAACTGAGTTTATATTAAAGATGACGTGGCATGACACGTGGTTTGGTTAAATGGTCAAAGCGCAACAATTGACTAAGAGGCACGGATGGAGACAGCCACGGGAAGAGGAATTTAAATAGTCACGAGACGAAGTGCAGATACGAGTCTCGTACCAATTCAAGTCATTTACAGCCAACGGATTAGAAGGCATTAAAGACAAAGATCTGATGACAGAAAGGAGTCCAAATTCATTATTAAATACCTGATACGTTAGAAAATTGGTATTTAATAGGAATGATTGTATAACGGCTTATTTAATATCATTTATTACTCATAATTATATCATTAAAGCTGAGGCTTCATTCCTTTACCTAGAATTACCTATAAAAGGAAGAAGTATCATCATTTGTGAGGACACGGAATACTATTGGGAACTCATTGAAATACAAAACTATTTGTTGTTTTACCATCATTCTCAAAAATATTTTATTTTCGTCTCCTGATTATCAGTAACCCGAATTTCTTTTTAGCTTTGACCAAAGATTCAGATTTTTGGTTAAACAAATTGGTTCCGTTACCGGGAATCTGATAATATATTCTTTTAAGCTACGTTCTATCCATTGTTATCATCATGTCCAACATCCGCGAGATCGTTCGTCTTTACGGTGTACCTGTGTCTATCATATCTGATCGAGGTAAGTAGTTTACCTCGCACTTCTGAAGGGTAGTACAACGTGAGTTGGGCATGGAGGTTGAGTTGAGCACAACATTTCATCCTCAGATGGACGGATATTCCGAGCGCACTATTCAAATATTGGAGGATATGCTCCGCTCTTGTGTTGCTCCAGGTTTTACCCATGAAGGGTGTGATAAGGTTCGAAAAGAAGAGCAAGTTGAGCTCTAGGTATATCCCTGTCTCACAAACTAATTCAAACACACTATACAATTAGCACCTCCTTGAAGAGGACCCAGATACATTCATACACCTGACACAAAAAATTCACCTGCAAATTGCTCCAAAAAAAGTATATAAAAACAAGAATAACCCACTACTATTCTCGATTCTTAGGCACACACCAACACCCGTACCTTCACCAATCACCATTACAAACAATCTCCAGGACTCCATCGTATCATCACAAGGATAAATCTCGTATCAATAATTAGGCCTAACATCCTAAGTAAAGGCAGTTCAGCCTACGAGTCAAAGCGGTGACAAAAAAAAATGTCCAGGAACTCACTTTTCTTCAAGCAGCTTTGGAAGAACTGTATCCCTGTAGTAACTGATGGAGGACCAAGCCTTGATCCTGAAGTTGTAAACATTGCTCATATTGTAATCAAATCGTTCCATAATATAATCAGGAATCTTGTCCACCACTCGCACATCATTGGCTAGGGATTTGACAAAAAATTCTTCATCATAGATATCTCCAAACTTGCTGCAGAAAAACAACTGTGGAGCATTTTTATGATTTGCAATTAAAGAAGGTGCAGAAGTAGATGGATGTTAAACTCAAGATTGATCAAGAGAATGGCCATGCTTAAAACAAACTAAAACCCACTATCTCAGAAATAGTTATACGACAATCCACCACCAGATTTTAGTTTGCTTCAACAATACCTCCAAAGGAAATGGCATAAACCTAAGGTATAGATTCCCAGACTAACAAATCTGTTCAAATTCTAGAGGTATTGAAATCTTTTTTGCGGCCATTTGTGATATATTCAACTAGAGGTACAACAAACAACAACAACCCAGTAAAATCCCACAAGTGGGGTTGGGGAGGGTAGTATGTACGCAGACGTTACCCCTACCCTAAAGGAGTAGAGAGGTTGTTTCCGGAAGACCTTTAGCTCAAGATAATAAGAAAAACACAAAAGAGAAAATATTAGTTTCACCACAGAGATCATAAGAAAAATAAGAACATAAATTGCAGAAGGAAAAATGCAAAACAAAAATGATGGCTAGTAAATAGGTAATACATTTCTATTAAAGGGAAGTCAGTTCTAATGAGCAGGTAAAGCATCTCAAGAGCTTCAACACCACCAAAAACAATATACCAGTGTGATTTCACGAGTGGGGCCTGGGAGAGTGAGGTGTACGCAGGCCTTATCCCTACCTTGTGTGAGATAGAGAGGTTGTTTCCGATAGACCCTCGGTTAAAGAAAAGCAATTTCAAAAATACATTTGAAAAATTCAAGGGTAAAAATAGTTTAAAAAAAAAAAAGCAAAGATGGTAAAAGAAAACTAATAAAATTAGTAAAGCATCTCAAGAGCTTGTCAGCACAAAAAGCTAGCCAAGGTAATGAGCAACCGCCAAATTCCTGAGTTTTACAGTATATAAATGTTCGTCTAAGGAAATACTACATTACTCAAACAAACAAAGAAGATGAAAGAGCTGGCCAACCTTGGATCCCTCCAAATGCTATGAAAATGGAAGTGTGGAATGACCAGGGTCGCATTAAGATAACCGGCCACAGAAACAGCATTGCATATCTGGAAGCACAAAAGCAACAATACTGATATTAAACTACTACCATCACCCAAGCAAAACTTCAGCAATTCAAGAACAATTATCTTTGGAACTAAAGGACATACCGATGTCCTTTGCTGATTCAGACCACCATTTGCTTCAATATAAAGGTAACCATTTGATTCAGGCAAACCTGAAGATATTCGACGTAGTCTAGTGTTATCAAAGGCGAAAATCACAAAAAAGTTCTAAGGTCTATTGGAGCTTTAAGCACAATGCGCAAAAGAAAAACGTAAGCTTTAATGAAGAAAGGCGCAAATGGAGAAAAACGACAAATATGTATGTGTATTCCAAGACTAATATCTATAAGCATGACTACCAAATATATGGACAAAGAAATTAAAGAAAATTTATGATAAAGTGAAATATCAATTGTTTAGTGCCGCCTCTTCAAAATAACACTCATTGGCAAAGAAAAGTATGTCTTAGAGCCATGATGATAATACTAAAGCGTCCGCTAAGCAAGGCGAAACGCTCAACATGTTTTGAGCCTCGCTTCAAGGCTTAAGCGCGCTTTTGAAACCTCATCACAAGTATCCTTGACCTACCTTACAGGGTGCTCAGCACGAGTACTTGAAACCTTAGCATTGGTACTCACTATCTACTCGTGATCCGCAAGGATACTTTGGACCTTAGCACAAGTTCTTGGAAACTCAATACGGGTACTTGAAACCTCAGCTCGAGTACTCGGTACCTACCTGAGCTCAATACGGGTTCTTAAAACCTAAGCACGGGTACTTGAAACCTCAGCATAGGTACCTAGAACCTTCACGACCCAAAACACTACTCTTTATAAGACTTCAATCTATTAGAAATAGGCTGAATAGACTAATAAATATCTATACTTACTGATTTGACATCCTAGCCCCTCTACTTCACATAACTTCAAAATGATACTTGTACTTGTTCAATCGTTATGTTTTAAATGCCTCTGACTGTTGACTAAGATTATGAGGCAACTATTTATCTGGGTTGGCACAATTGCGTGATCCCTAAATAAGAGGCTGCATCGTATATTTTTATTTTATTTTATTTTGCTTTTTAAAGAGTTTTCATCCCCAAACTACATTATTGAACGATGGAAGCTTCAAGAGTTGGGGTAAAAATTAGGTTATTTTTTAATTTTCTTCAGTTCTGTTATTGCTGGGTATTAGTTACAAAATTCCTTTGCTACCATTAGTGGATCTGAGGTTGCTAAGGTATCGTTTCCGGCAACTAAAGCTTCCACCGGATAAACCTTTTTTTAATCGTTTAATGATATTGGGTTCGTATTTTAGTTTCAGAACCCGGTATATGTCCATTACTATAACTCGTTATAGGTCCATTACTATATTTATCACTTGTCTACCAAATTTGGTGAAAAAACGGAGTTAGTTTGACGTGATTCGGGCGTCAAGTTGTTAAGATAGAAGTTCATAAGTTTTCTTGAAAATTTCATTTTATTTGGTATCTGATTCGTAGTTCTAGGTGTTATTTTAGCGATTTGATTGCGCGAGCAAGTTTGCATGATATTTTTGGTCTTGTGTGCATGTTTGGTTTGGAGCCCCGAGGACTCAGGTGAGTTTCGGATAGGCTACAGAGTAAGTTTGGGCTTAAGAAAAATGCTGGTGTGCTTCAGTTCTGGTGCAAGTCTCTAACCTCGCAATTTGCGAGGTCACTGTTCGCAATTGTGAGGAACCCAAGTTCCTATCTTGGTTGCAATTACGAAGAAAATCTTCGTAATTGCGAAGATGGGTGGCTTAGCAAGAGATCACAATTGCGATCAAAAGGTCGTATTTGCGGGGGACCAGAGTTCGCATTTGCAAAGATTTCATCGCAAATGCAATGAAAGTAGAGGTGTGAAGGCTTCGCAATTGTGAGGTATTTTTCATATTTGCGGGGGTTTGCAATTGCGAACCCCATGTCGCAATTGCGAGATCTGCAACTAGTCAAAAGCTGAGTTAAACCGGATTTTGGTTCATTCTCTCAATTTTTCAAACCTAAAAACCCTAGAGGCAATTTTTCCAAGAACCTTTCTTCCCCAATTCATTGGTAAGTGATTCCAACCTATTTTCTTTCAATCTTCCATTACATGTCATAAGATTTTAACCTAAAATCTAGGATTTTCTTGGTGGAATTGTGTTTGGGTAGAATTAGGGATTTTTGTAAAATTAGATTTTAGACCTCAAATTGAGGTTAGATTTCAAAACAAATTACATAACCAGGCTCGGGGTGAATGGGTAATCGGGTTTTGATTCGAATTTCGGGTTTGGACCAAGCGGGCCCGGGAGTTGACTTTTGTTGACTTTTTCAATAATGACCTAAATTAAATCTTTTGTAATCGTGGGTAGTTCCTAAGGCTTATTTTGAATCGTTTGGTTGATAATTTGCTGGATTTGGTTGGTTCGGAGGCTTGTTTGAAAGGCAAAGCTGTGGTTGAGCTTTGAGTTGATTTTGGAGCGAGGTAAGTATCGTGGCTAATCTTGACTTGAGGGATTAAGACTTGTTTGCCTATTTGCTACCTGTTTAGATGTTGGGTACAACGTATATGTGAAGTGACGAGTACTTATGCGTTGTTGTTGGGTTAAAGCATGCGGGTGAGACTAGTTTTCTTGTAATTTATGGCTTTCTTTGATCATGATATCCATGCTTAGACTAGTTTAATTATTAAACTGATCGTTCTTTCCGTATTTATGGGTTGTCTATGATAACTGAGTATTGTTTATGAAGTTGAGGTTGATTTTGGGAACCATTAATGACGTGAAGTTTGTCCTTGTTTATTTTATCTCCCGATTGTTATATGTTCACTCTTATATGGTAAGGGAGAGAGTTAATGCATGCAAGGTGATGTCGTGCCATATTTGAGAGTTAATGCACGAAGGGTGATGTCGTGTCGTATCTATTGATTTATGATGAAAGTGAGAGTAAAAGCACGAAGGGTGATGTCGTGCCGTTATTACTGTTTTATAATGAGGTTGAGATTAAATTCACGAAGAGTGACGCCGTGCAGTTTTGTTTATTAAGTTTATTCGTGTTACTGGTTAAAGTCTTATTGACTCTTATTGTTATCATTCCCCGTTGGAGTTATCATAATTTGTACCCCTTTCGCATGTCTCCTCCCAATAGTACATGTTTAGCTTTTATTTGTTGTTATGTTGTACATATATTGATTTCTGCACAGATTTGATTAAATGGGTGTCATGTCATAGCCTCATCACTACCTCGTCGAGGTTAGACTCGACACTTACGGAGTACATTGGGTCGGTTATGCTCATACTATACTCTGCACTTCCTGTGCAGATTTTGGTACTAGTCCTAGCTGTCCGTGAGTTGTATCAGCTCGGATTTACTTTTGGAGACTCGAGGTAGATCTGATGGCGTCCGCAGACCTTGAAGTCCCCTTCCACCTTCCCCTTATTTACTGTTCTTATCATTCGAGACAATTGTACTTATTTCAAATTTTGTATGTAAAAACTCTAGAAGCTCGTGAACTTGTGACGCCAGATCTTGATTGTACTTAGATATTATTGGTTTTTATGTCATTACGCACTCAGTTTTAGTTTCACTTCGACTTAATTGATTTTACTTACTGAAATTGATTAAATTGGCTTAAAGATCCTCTAACGTTGACTTGCCTAGCAAGTGAAATGTTAGGCGTCATCACGGTCCCGAAGCTGGAAATTTCAGGTTGTGACACACACACCTCTACAAGTTTTCGTATTTATATTGTGGAGAATGCTACACATACTAGAGGACAGTTTGTCCATGAATTTATTTATTTTATTATTTTTTTTTCAAAAATGTGTTTATCCATAAAATTTTGCAATTTTTTGAAACTTTTTTGAAAATGAGTTTTTCAAAAACTAAAAATTGGTTTTGACCACCTTTTCAAAATTTTCAATTTTTTTTCTACACTCACAAAACTGCAATATTTTTTCAAGTGAAATACATATCCAAATATGATGTGAAATTCCAGATACTATTTTCAACTTAACTTCAAAAAAAAATTATTTCAAAAAATTATAATTTTTATGTCCAAACGCCTACTTATTGATGATAGTAACGATTTGTCTAGTGAAAATGAAACAATTAATTGCGAAATTAGCCAGTAATAACGCTTAACCACATGCTCACTATCAAATGTTTTTAATTGAAGTCTCTCTTAAATTACCTATAGTTGACTAAGACGGAATCTTTACTAACATGCACTGACAATTCACTTAAACCTATTATAGTTGTAACATGTTATTTATTTTATTTTCAAGGTTACTAATTCATATATAAAAAGAATTTAAGTTATATGTACTGGTGTTACATAACAATTTTGCAATATTTGTTTAACTTAGTCGGCTACCTTAGGTTAT
This sequence comes from Nicotiana tabacum, assembly GCF_000715075.1. NCBI lineage: Eukaryota > Viridiplantae > Streptophyta > Magnoliopsida > Solanales > Solanaceae > Nicotiana > Nicotiana tabacum. The sequence goes on from NC_134088.1 coordinate 3,709,701, forward strand.
TATCCTATTTTTTAAATTATCATATCAAATTTATTATGAAAAGTTATGTTGAAAACCCCATCTTAAAGGTCAAATTAATCGGATAGTATAAAGAATCTATATATTTGTTAATGCACGAAACTTGAACTCTTGCTCTACGTACTCACTAGTAGTTGGTTATAAGGCGATTATTTTTATAATTGTGGTGTCCGGGTCAATTTGTGTGCACCTCGATTAATTTCACGGGATAACTGTCACCTTCAACCAGTAATAAGTACCAAATAATTATGTCCTCCAAGGTTTAGACAGCTAGAAAGAAATCACCTAATATTAAAATAATTTAATATACAAAATTCTTTAAAATATCAGTATCTAAATGTTACACTTAAAAAGAAAAAATAACGCTCATATTCAATCTTCTTACATTTCCATGTCTCTTTTTTAATTTTCATTTCTTTTTTCCGCACTTGGAGGAGGGAATAAACTAATTAATAACATCATCAAATTTAAGAGAAAAGTATTCTTGACATTTAATTGTAAGTTAATTAATTCATCAATAAGCAAACGTTACTCAAAAAGATACATTGAAAGTGAAACAGATAAATAAATCTCATTAATTCACTTAGTATAAATCATGCTTATATAAACACCTTCATATTAAGATCAATAAGCATCAAATCAACAAGTACAAAACATATAAAAAAAAATGGCAAAACTCAATATTCTCTTCTCTTTTGTGGCCATTTTATTAATTTCTAGTGCAATTCCTGCCTTTTGCAAATCTAACCATCACGAAAAACATCCATCACCTCCACAAGAAGAAGATGAACATGATAAATACATCAATAGCTTACCAAAAAATTTCTTAAAATTCGTTGAAAATTGTACCAAGAAATTCCCACTTAAATGTGGCGAAAAAGTCATAAATGCTATAAATGAAAAAGGAAATGTTGACAAAAATTGTTGTCATGATCTTGTTAAAATGGGACTCAAGTGTCACAAAGCATTAATCAAGGTTTATATTGGTTTGCCTGAGGTTAAGGACAAGATTGATCCTAAGGTTGTAAAGCATAATGCTAACAAGGTTTTCAAGAAGTGTGTTGACCTTGATAAGAAGAAGCACCATCATTCTTCCCTTTCACCTCCAATTCTACCTTGAATTTTAAGCGGAGGCGAAGATCGGATTTAGAGTTACTGGTTCAGGATGAACGTGAACTATTATATATATTAATATTTTTAACTTTTTGTTTTGTTTTGCATATGTATAAGTTGAGCTTATTAAACTCGATCTAAGTAAGTTTTTTATTTTAAAGAAATAAGATTTTTTTGTTTATGAGTAATAAATCCGTAATGAGTTAAATAAGACTTGTATTGAAAATACTTGCAAAGTCGTGAATTATGCACATACTAAATTATGTGAAATTCTGATTATATCAGACAATTTTATTTTTGTTGATCATTCATCTTAAACTACGACAAGCTACATGCTATAGCGGAAGCGTCACGTATGTGATGAGTTCAATTAAACCCATCGTATTTAACAATATATAGTATTTGCATATAAAAAATTACTAAAATTTAATCCATTATTTCATAAGCGCAATAAATTCAGTGATAAAAACCTTAAAGTTGAATTCCTAAAATTTAAATTTTGAATTTGCCATGTTAAACCCACATGAATTAAGTTTGTAGAACCCAAAAATTTGATAATTCACCTATATAATTTTTATTTTGTCAAATCATGAAGTTATTTTTTTTTTTCGGAAAACAGATATTATTCTAATATTTGTTTTACCCAAAAGAAAATAAAGAAAAGAAAAGAAAAGGAAGAAGCAAAAGAAAATAATTTTCTTTTGACACCACTCAAACAGCCAACAATCATTTTATTTTTAGACAAAGAGACAATAGAAAGAAAGAAGGAAAAAAAGAAAATGAGCAGAGTGCTGTGTAAATCCACCATTGCACTCATTCCTTCATTAGCTTCTTCTACTTCTCCTCATTTCAGATTCAAACACTTTCGAACTTCTTCTTCATCTTTTCCTAGGGTTTCTCGTATGGCTACCGAAGCTTCTTCTTCTTCGTCTTCGTCTTCGTCTTCGTCTTCGTCTTCGTCTTCGTCGGCTGCATCTCCTTCTCCTTCGTCCGCCATTGATTTTCTATCACTTTGTCACCGACTCAAGGTATTCGCACGCCGCTCTCCATTTTTTTATGATTTTTTTTAATGCATATGAAGTTGTGATATATGTAGGATCATAGAGTGTTGTTTACATAGAGTTGTACCCTGCGCATTATGTGTTGTACGAAGCTTGACTTGAAATTATCTATTTGCTTCATATTTGCATTTGCACTATTTCAGCTATTTTAGTATGCAATCGCAGCTACATATTTTAGTATATGCATTTGCATTTGCACAGTTATTTTAGAGTGTTGTTTACGTATCATTGTACTCTATGCTATACTTGTTGTACTGCGCTGAATGTAATCCATGTCTATTTGCTTTGAAATTGTATTGCGCTAATTGAGTTAGTTTAGTATGTAATGCAGAGGCATTGTACTTTATGTATCACTTATTGTACCGCACGGAATGAATGTGTTTTTATGAATTTTTAATGCATCTGAAGGTAGTATGATATATGAGGATCATAGTGTTGTTTACATAGAATTCTGTTCATCAGGCGTTGTACTACGTTTTACATGGAATTATGTATTTGCTTCATATTTTGCATTTGCAGTCTATTTCGATTATTTTAGTATGTAATCAGCGTTGTACTCTATGCAATATTAGTTGTACCGTGCTGAATGTAATCCATGTATATTTGCTTTGAAATTGTGTTGCAACTAATTTAGTTTGTTTAGTATGTAATGCATAGGCGTTGTACTCTATGTAACATGTTGCTCCCAAACGCACACGCAAGTATACGTGGTCGTATAAGTAATATAATGATAAGTTGAGTGTCGAACCCACAGAGACTTGTGTAAACTACTCACTAATTCGCTAAAATTGTTATTCAATCCAGCTAAAAACAAAGTCCAATAATATGATTATATGATACTACGATTCTAAATAATAACTAAATTATCAAGTAACGAGTTGATTGTTGTGTATTCAGTAGAGACAAATATTCCAGGGTTGTGATCGATTCACCATTCGTATTGTGTTCTAATTAACTCTCCCTTTCATATAATTCACTCATGGTTGCTAATTAATCGATAAATGCTCTCATAGCCTTCTCCCGAAGTACTACTCACCTATTCTCAATAGATTAATGCCTATATTCCTATGAAATCAATCTATTAAGAACGCATTAAGATCACGATATTTAATTAACCACGGTGACTAGGTATATTCCTATCCTAACCACAAATCCGCTCCCTCTAAGGGTTAAGATCATGCTCTCTTCAATTCTTCTCTAATCTAAACACGGCTTTCCCAAGCATAGCATAGATAGTAAATAGAACCTAACTGCTGGCCAGACAATTAAGCAATTAAACACAGAATTGAAGAAACAACCATATATTGGTGAATTATAATCAAGGTCAAGCTAACGTTAAACAACAATATTCATGGCTAAATCACAACCCCAGAACAATGGGTGTTTAGCCACTCATGATGTAATCAAACAATTGCATAAGTGTTGAATCAATTGGAAATGCTAGAAAAAGATGAAGAAAACTGAGAATTCTTCGCTTCCTCACGATCCCGTGTGTATCTCTACTCCAAAGTGGCGTCTCCTTCCTCAAAAATAGGTTTAGTCTTGCTTTTATATCAGTTGGGTAGGTCTAGGGCCGCAATAAACTTGTCCCGGGCAAAATAGGACACATTTCACGTCACCAGCGCCCAGCCCGGCGCCAGGCGCCCTCCACGGCGCCCCATTATTTGTGCATACTGTTTTTGGCGCCACAGGTGGCGCCAGGCACTGCCTGTGGTGCCCAACTGGCCCTTTTTCCCGATTTCGTTCGTGTTGGCTCAAATCTCGCGCGTTTCGCCCTGTTCCGTTTAGAATTTGGAAAAACGTAAAACATGAAAGTTGTAGCCCTTTGAGTTAGGTTTCCAACCATATATTGTGGAGCCAAAATGGAGTTCTGAGAAAAAAGTTGTGTATTTTACTAGACAGTGCGCAATATGCCCTCTCGAGTCTTTGTTTATTCTTAACTATCAAAGTTGACCCCTGACACGATCCCGACTTAATTCCTTGGGCTTTTACTCAGACTTCAAAGCTCCACTTGAATTCATTCCGTAACATCTATATAGCTCGGAATCACTCCTACAAGGCATAAAACACATCGTTAGTGCAAAACATTAGCGATTAAAGCGCAAACTCAACTAAAGTGCAGTAAATTAGAGTGTAATAATCGACTAAAATACGTAATTATAGCCTATCATCAACACCCCACACTTAAACGTTGTTCGTCCTCAGCAATGGGACTATCTAATAAACCCCCCCCAACTATGTACAAGTATCAATTATAGACGATCAATCATAAAGGAGCACCCACACACTATACCCTTGACTACGATCAATACCGGCACACAAGCATGAACACACAAAAATTCACATTCTTCCCGTTTAAGCAAGCCCAAGTATAATATTTCAATTCAATAATTTCCAATAACCTAATTGTCACCACCCAACCTCACAAGCCGACTTGCAACCACTAAGTACCCTCAATTTATGCACTTACCCAACAAGAAAGTTTACAACATTACCAATCATTCATGAGATCATGTGCCCTCACCAACAAACCGAGAGTGAATATAAATTGGTCCACACATTCAAATATGCTTTTGAACATAATTTAAGGACATCACACAATTGAACAAAATTCGCTCACTCTCACAAAGAATTCATATGCATCCCGTGGTCGTTCCATAAGCTTGCCCGTAGTGTATATCTCCACTAATTTAAGCTAGCCAAATCCAGGATCAATTAGGACTTTTAGGTTGTAATGTAGGCTAAGGGACGGATAGGATATATTTAGAAATAGTGACTCACCCTCCTAAGCACTTTAATACACTACATTTACACTTCAAGCACATATTCTTCTCAACCAAATCACTTGCCATATACAACATAGCCCTCTTTTCACTTAAACACTTCTCTATTTTGTCACTAGCACAAATCAATAAGGATTGAAGGTGTGTATTTTTCTACATTATTTGAACTATCATATTTTTTTTCTCTCTTTTCTTGCAATTTTTCTTTTCCTTTCTCTCTCTTTTTTTTCTTCACACTCCATATATTAAAGTTCATCGGCTAGTGACTTTTGATTTTAACTTTAGTGCATCAACGAGCCCTTCCATGTTTCCACTCGAAAACTACTCTCCAATATCTCACCTTACTTCTTTTAGCGACTAAGTGCCTTAGGAGGTAAAGGTTCAATCAATATCAAATTAAGAATAAAATAGGGGTATGGCTTGTATGTGGGTGCCAAAAGAAAGGTCTATAGGCTCAAAGGGGCTAGCAACGGAAAATTTTATTTTTACGTGACAAGCACATCTATGATCAAGCAAGAAAAATGCCTACGTCATCTCCTAGATTAGAACAACTCACCATTTCGCTTCAATTAACACACGGGACAAGTTCTAGACTACATAGGATAGCACAGAAAATCACGAATCCTCACACACACGTTGCACATGACTCAATCAAGACGGTTCTGTTCAACTCTCAAGTCAAGCAAGCACAAATAAATGAGAAATTTAAGCAACAATTGCACTATGCAGCATACAAGTCAGACAACTGAGAAACGGCGTCACAAAATAGGCTATTTACTTTACTTAGGCTTCACAAGTCAAACCAAATACACGGGAAAACAGAATGTATGTCATAGCCTAATGTGCCAGCATCAATCCATGTCAATGAGTATCTCAGAATGACTCAGTTTCTTCCTACACTACTCCTAAAAAGAAATTAAAGTGCCCGGTTCGAGCTACATCCTTGGAAAAGAACCGGTGCCCAAAGAAAAACCAAGGAATACTACCTAGCTATTCTAAGAAAATAAAATGACACATAAAAAAAAACTTTTTGGTGTTTTTAAATCGGACTTTAATCCCTCAAGAAAATTGTCCAAAATATCCATCGTCGGGAACAGTCCGAGCTTTTTCAACTTTTTTTATTTTTTTATTTTTTGAACCTAGACTATGTCTACTACGAGTTATAAAAGAAAGACAATTATACTCCAGAAAGTAGTTTCCCACCCCACACTTATATTATGCATAGTCCTCGATGCATGATCATAGAGAAATATTAAAACAAGGGTGAGAAATACTCCCTGAGACCCTCTCAGGCCTAGCTTGGACATGATCCTCAATATTAAGGGTCGGGACGACCCCACACTTAAGCTCAAACATGCTCCTCAGCTTCAACTTTGGGTACTCAGACTTTCCCTACTCTGCAAAAATAAAATAAAAACACAAAACATAGTAAAAAGAAATAATCAATAGATAAAAGATACATAGGTTGGGTTGCCTCCCAACAAGCGCCTTATTTATAGTCGTGGCACGACTCTGCTACTCTGCTCAGGTTGGGCGCTTTCTCTTCTTCTTTCTCCCATGAATTCTAGCCTTTTTGCGCGCTCTCAGAAGGTCTACTCTTTCATCTCTGGCTCTTTTCTCAATCATCTTTACACGCTCAGCTGGAAACACGACCTCCTTTAACTCAGTTGTCCCATCTGGATCACTATAATTCACATAAAGACTCTGCTTTATCCCCTTCGATTCTACCGCAGTAATCATGCACAAGTCCTCATAATGCTTAGGAAGCTTAAGTGCTTTGTACACATTAAAAGTGACCTCCTCATCGTCAACTCTCATTTTTAACTTCCCTGCTCTCACATCAATAATTGCTCCACCAGTAGCTAAGAATGGTCGCCCCAAAATAATGGGCACTTCCTCATCTGCCTCGTAATCAAGAACAATAAAATCAGCAGGAAGAATAAACTTTCCCACTCGAACTAACACATCCTCAATAATTCCTTCGGGCATGACTAGTGACCTATCTGCTAGCTGTAAAGTGATTGTAGTAGGTCTAAGTGACCCCAGTCCGAGTTGCTTGAACAAAGAGGATGACATCAAATTTGTACTGGCCCCTAAATCACACAAGGCTCTACCAACTTCTTGTTTTCCAAGAGACAAAGGAATTGTGAAACTCCCAGGATCCTTCAACTTAGGAGGAAGTTTACTCTAAACTCTGGCACTGCACTCTTCAGTAAGTGCAACTGTTTCAAACTCTGCATGTCTTCGTTTGTTTGCCACAATATCTCTGAGATACCTTGCATACTTAGGCACTTCCTGCAAAATTTCCACCAAAGGCAGATTCACACTCACTTGGCTCAAAATATCTAGGAATTTCTTGTACTTGGCATCATCTTTTTTGCTTTTGCAGTCTTTGTGGAAACGGAGGCGGTGGCCTAGTCTCAATTACTGGCTCGGGTCCTTCATCATCTTTCGCATTCCCCTCAACTAGCTTGGGAGCTAATTCTCCTTCAGGATGATCTGTATTCTTCTTTTTCTTTGGAATTTCTTCTAGTGCTCTTCCATTTCTCAAGGTAACTGCATTGACTTGAGCTTTAGGATTGGGCTCAGTATCACTTGGAAGAGCTCCAGCTTGTCTAGTGTTTTGAGCACTAGCAAGCTGTCTCATTGGACGCTCCAAATTTCTCACTGTTGTGGCGAGGGCTTGCTGTTCAGCCATCACTTTTTTCAACATGTCTTCAAGGTGACTTGTAGGACTCGCTTGTTGTTCAACTTGAGGTGGTCTATATTGTTGTTGAGGTGCTTGAGGCCTGTATTGATTTTGAGTGCCCTGGTTTCCACCCCAAGAGAAGTTTGGGTGGTTCCTCCAGTTGGATTGTAAGTGTCCCCATACTGATTTGTTTGGCCTCGATTTGCATTACCCACAAAGTATACAGACTCTGGATTTGCTGGGCATAGATTGCTCATGTGACCCTCTCCACATACTTCACAAAATATTTGAATTTGTTGCACTGGTTGGGCTTGTTGCTTGTTGATACTCAAGTTCATCTGGTTGACTTGATTGGTCAGTGTAGAAATCTGCGCTGATAATGCTGAGAAGACATCTAACTCAAGAACCCCTGCAGACTTTTGCACTGTGTGTTTGCCCATCTCTCCTTGCCAATCCGGATTGCTCTTGGAGAATTTGTTCAATAATGCATATATCTCGTCAAAGCTTTTCTCCAACACTTGACCCCCAGCTGCAGCATCTACCACGATCTTTGTTTCAGCATGTAGCCCTTCTATGAAAGTGTGAGCTAACACTTCATTCGTCTGAATGTGATGAGGACAGTCTCTGAGTAGCCCCTTGAACCTTTCCCAAGCTGAGTACAAAGATTCTCCCGCTTTTTGTTTGAAGGCCACTATCTCACTTCTGATCTTTGCAGTTTTGCCTGAAGGAAAGAACCTTGCCAGAAATTTTCTTGCGAAATCATTCCGTGATGTAATGGAATTAGTTGGTTCTGCCTTTAGCCATCGCTTAGCCTCGCCCAACAGAGAGAATGGAAAAAGTGTGAGCCTCACATAATCTGGAGTGACCCCGTTAGTGATATAAGTATCACTAATCTCCAAGAAGTTCAGAATATGCTACTGTGGATCCTCGTGTGGAAGACCCATAAATTGCCCGTTTGCATGAAGTAACTGGATCATGCTCTGTTTCAGCTCAAAGTGCCCAGTGATCCTGGGTTTCACTATACTGGAGGTGACATTAGCAATGCTGGGCATCGCCACCTCCTGAACAGCCATGGGTTGCTCCTCTGCTATGTCCACAGGAAATTGAACAAGTGCTTGAATATTATTCGTGTCCCTTGCTTCCCTCAACCTCCTGTGAAATGTTCTCTCAGGTTCAGGATCAAAGCCTTGAAGTCGGTCCTGGCTTCTGACCCTACGCATTCAGTCAAAGTTCCTGAGATCTGAGCAACAATCAAGTAACGTTAGACTAGACTAAATAAACAATTAAAGCAAAAACTAGCAAGTAGCTAATATTCAAGTCCCCGGCAACGGCGCCAAAAACTTGTTGCTCCCAAACGCACACGCAAGTATACGTGGTCGTACAAGTAATATAATGTAATGATAAGTTGAGTGTTGAACCCACAGAGACTTGTGTAAACTACTCACTAATTCGCTAAAATTGTTATTCAATCCAGCTAAAAACAAAGTCCAATAATATGATTATATGATACTACGATTCTAAATAATAACTAAATTATCAAGTAACGAGTTGATTGTTGTGTATTCAGTAGAGGCAAATATTCCAAGGTTGTGATCGATTCACCATTCGTATTGTGTTCTAATTAACTCTCCCTTTCATATAATTCACTCATGGTTGCTAATTAATCGATAAATGCTCTCATAGCCTTCTCCCGAAGTACTACTCACCTATTCTCAATAGATTAACGTCTATATTCCTATGAAATCAATCTATTAAGAACGCATTAAGATCACGATATTTAATTAACCACGGTGACTAGGTATATTCCTATCCTAACCACAAATCCGCTCCCTCTAAGGGTTAAGATCATGCTCTCTTCAATTCTTCTCTAATCTAAACACGGCTTTCCCAAGCATAGCATAGATAGTAAGTAGAACCTAACTGATGGCCAGACAATTAAGCAATTAAACACAGAATTGAAGAAACAACCATATATTGGTGAATTATAATCAAGGTCAAGCTAACGTTAAACAACAATATTCATGGCTAAATCACAACCCAAGAACAATGGGTGTTTAACCACTCATGATGTAATCAAACAATTGCATAAGTGTTAAATCAATTGGAAATACTAGAAAAAGATGAAGAAAACTGAGAATTCTTCGCTTCCTCACGATCCCGTGTGTATCTCTACTCCAAAGTGGCGTCTCCTTCCTCAAAAATAGGTTTAGTCTTGCTTTTATATCAGTTGGGCAGGTTTAGGGCCGAAATAAACTTGTCCCGGGCAAAATAGGACACATTTCACGTCACCAGCGCCCAGCCCGGCGCCAGGCGCCCTCCACGGCGCCCCATTATTTGTGCATACTGTTTTTGGCGCCACAGGTGGCGCTAGGCACGGCCTGTGGCACCCAACTGGCCCTTTTTCCCGGTTTCGTTCGTGTTGGCTCAAATCTCGCGCGTTTCGCCTTGTTCCGTTTAGAATTCGGAAAAACGTAAAACATGAAAGTTGTAGCCCTTTGAGTTAGGTTTCCAACCATATATTGTGGAGCCAAAATGGAGTTCTGAGAAAAAAGTTATGTGTATTTTACTAGACAGTGCGCAATATGCCCTCTCGAGTCTTCGTTTATTCTTAACTATCAAAGTTGACCCCTGACACGATCCCGACTTAATTCCTTGGGCTTTTACTCAGACTTCAAAGCTCCAAATCACTTGAATTCATTCCATAACATCTATATAGCTCGGAATCACTCCTACAAGGCATAAAACACATCGTTAGTGCAAAACATTAGCGATTAAAGCGCAAACTCAACTAAAGTGCAGTAAATTAGAGTGTAATAATCGACTAAAATACGTAATTATAGCCTATCATCATAACACTCGTTGTATCGCGTTGAATGAATGTGTTTAGGCTCTATGAACTGACGATGTAAAATATATTTAGACTATATGGTTACTTTAAAGGTAATTGCACGTAACTCTATTTAATAATAACATTGTGAAGGTGTAAACTATATTTACACGATCATGTCACCTTAGATGTAATTGCACGTAACTCTATTTAATAGCATTGATTGGTAACCTTGAATAAATGTTAAGTGCTATTATAACAGGTTAAATTATAAGGATGGTGTAGACAAAATTGTTTCACTATCAGTGTGTATAACTAATATCCTAAATTTAATCCTTGTCATGTCTATTAGGGTCTGAAAGATTGCATACCAGTAACTAATCCATTTTATGCTGTCTAGTTTATGCTTTGTTTATATTTTTTAGAATTATGTTAACGCGTAAAGTATACTTTTGCTTACAAGCCAATGTCATTTGTGGTGAAGCTCTTAAGTTATTAAACTGCTTAGTATTTTTTAAAGTAGTGTTATGTATTTCTCTTAAAATATATGACAGCCTTGTGCTATCAGCCTATACTAGCTCTTTTATGTTCATAACTTCATGTAACCATTCTTTTGACGCTGTTATCTTATCTCTTTCCATGTGATCTTTTGTGTATTCTGAGCTAAACTTTCCTGTTTGGAATCGTGATCAGACAACAAAGAGGGAAGGTTGGGTACGTAGAGGGGTTAATGCTCCAGAGTCTATAGCTGATCACATGTACCGTATGGGAGTGATGGCTCTTATTGCTGCTGACCTTCCTGGTGTTGATCGTGACAAGTAAGCAGTTTTAATAATAATCATTTGTTTTATCAGTACATGTACATTCCTGTATTTGTGTTTCCACCAAATGTGTGGATTGTTTTTGAGGATGATGCATGCTTCTTCTTCTTTTTCTTCCAAATTTAGGTGTGTAAAGATGGCAATTGTGCATGACATTGCAGAAGGTGAGGCTCTCATTTATGATTGTTCATTTCTATTTTCTTTTCTTTTATGGCTATTACATGAAATAGGCTGATAGCATCTTCCCATGAAAATTTCTTTTTCTTTTTGGAATTCTTCTCTTATTTAATTGTGACATGTGTCATTAATTATTTCGTGCTATTACGAGCTTTATGATACAAGATTTAATTAAGAGTCGAAGATAGGGTATAAGAAATGGAGGATTACTTATAGACGCATAAGCTTGTCAAATCTTATACTCTGGAACTGGAAGAATATTTCAAGTTTGCCTTTTGGTATTACTTCCTTGGATAATGACATTGACTATTGATCTACAAGCTTTATTAAATGGAAAGAACAGAAAGAAACCATTAGAACATGAACATCGAATTTTGTCTGTATTCGCATCATCAATCGTTTTCACTTAAAATATTTTTCTCGGTGTAAAGCTGTGAAAATGAGGTTAAACTTTCAGAAGACATTGTTCACTTTCATCCAATGATCTTCCTACTAACCAATGTCTTGTATAGACTTGGCAACACAATCGTCTATCTCTTGGGTCTTCTAATCCTATGGGCCTTTGATTTGGAAAATTTGGTAGCTTCTTATTTAACATTCTTTGTCAAATATTTTCTTGTGTTTCTACTGAACAGCAATTGTTGGAGATATTACTCCTGCTGATGGAATTTCAAAAGATGAAAAGAGCAGACGAGAGCGAGCAGCACTAGAAGACATGTGTAAACTTTTAGGTGGAGGACCCCGAGGTATTGCTTCTCTTCTCCATTGAGTTTTTTGCCAACTAGCTCGTGCATCTAAAGATTGAGCTTTCATCTATTCTCTTGTTTATTATTTACCGTTGGGCAATTGCAGCCAAGGAGATCAGTGACTTGTGGATGGAATATGAAGAAAATTCTTCTTTAGAAGCCAAAGTTGTAAAGGACTTTGATAAGGTATTGTATGTTACCCAAGTTTGAATATGTCCCATCTATATGGGTGTTTATGCTGACGTGTTCAGTTTAATTTACATAGGGATAAACATTTAAGTTTACTCATCATTGTATCTTATCTTCCTCTCTTAACGCCTTGTTCGTCACTGCATCTTGTTTTCCAATATGCACAGAAAATGTTCAGGGCAAACTCAATTAGCATCCAAACGTGATTTGGTAGACATATAAGTTAACTCATTGTTGTATCTTGTCTTCTTTTTTAACGCCATGTCTGTCACTACATCTTGTTTGCCAATATGCATAAAAGATGTTCAGGACAAACTCAATTAGCATTCAGGCTTTTTTTTGATTGGTACTCTGTTAGTCTGTTAGCATTGAGACTTGATTGTTTAGTAAGAGTCTTGTTCATGATAAAGAGTTGCTATGCATGGTTGACTGTTTATTGTTTAAACACCTAGAACTCTTCACATTTTTCCTTTCTCAAGTAGCACGCTTCTCCTCTTTAAAAAACTTTATAGTGCCAGACTTTTCTCTAGTATTTCAGCCTCCAAGAAGCTTAAAGCTAGTTTTGGAACACCCATTCTCTTACCTTATTTAAAAAAGAAGAAGAGGATATTCATTCTGTTGCCATGAGGTGATGCTATCTATGGAGAGTGATCACTTTTGTCAGCTTAATGCACTGCTCTCTGCTAGACTGATATGTTGTTTCCTTTCAGGTGGAGATGATACTTCAGGCATTGGAATATGAAAATGGTAACTTCCTGTTTCTCTTTTTTCCCCCTTGGATTTCGGATGTACCCGTGATATATAGTACTCCTTCTGTTTTATTTTATATGAAACTCTTTTTTGGTCTCTCCGAAAGAGAATGACACCTTCATATATTTTGTAACTCTTTTACTTTAAACTCAAAATTTTCCATTTTACCCTAAGTAACATGCTCGTATTGCCATAGAAATGTCATGGAATATATAAGACCGCGAATTTTAGGGTACTTTTGGTATGTGCTAGAAGTCTTCCTTTCTTTCTTAACCTCTGTGTTCAGCCAAACACCACTATACAAAATTAAATGGAGGGAGTAGTATATAACCCCCCCCCCCCCCCCCCACACACACACACACAAAAGAAAAGAAAAAAACAAAAGGTCCCATATTATACAGGTTTTGAGGAAAAATCAATCAATATCGACAGTCACATTTCTCAAAATTCTCCTAGTTTGTGTGTATTTTTGTATTTTCTGAACTTAGTTTTCATACTGCATCCTTCAGCATGAGAAATATACACATCATGGTGATATCCTTGGCATTTAGTGATTGTGCTGTTACATTGTAAAAGCTATCTTGAGAATTAAATCAAAACACACAGATCCTAACATTCAAATAATGTCAATTTATTTTCTAGTTTATATGTACCTGATGCAATTTATACTCTTTAAGATGTGCATTACTAATCTTTCAAAAACAAATTTCAAGGTGTTCACATTGTAATAAATACAGACTGATGTGTGGCTGCATAAGCTGTTTGTCTCTTGACATATGGACTAGTCCCTCTGCCATGAGAAGTTGCCTTCAAACTAATGCTACTTTTTCTGTCATGCAGAGCAGGGGAAGGATTTGGAGGAATTTTTCCAGTCAACTGCAGGTGCCATGTTTAACATTTTTATTATTTAACCGCAGTTCAAGTCTGAGTTTTAAATTCTAGTCATTCTATTTTTTGGGCTGCCTTGCGTGTACTTTAGACCTAGACCCTTTCCCATCATTACCTACTATTGTCTTTCCGTTGTAACCTGATCATGCATCCTGTCTTAGATTGCCAAGTCAGTGGTTAACTATTGAGCTTACAACAACAACAACGACCCAGTAAAATCCCACAAAGTGGGGTCTGGGGAGGGTAGTGTGTACGCAGACCTTACCCCAGTAGAGAGGCTGTTTCCGATGGGGCAGAGAGGTTGTTTCCGATAGACCCTCGGCTTAGGAAGACGGAAATAAAACAAGAAGAGACAATTCATCAGTAACGTCTGTAGAAACCGTAAAAATAGTAACAAAAGCATAAAAACCAAAAAATAGATGACATGCAATAATAGTAACCAGTAATTAAGGCCCGTGGCTATGAAAAACAGAAAGGATAGTGTGGACTCAACATTAACCACAAGTCGTCTAAGATCAACCCTATCCAACCCCGCCTCACCCCCGGTATGAAGTAGGAAAAGATCGACTACCCCCAGCCTACAACCCTAATGCTTGACCTCCAGACCTTCCTATCATGGGCCATGTCCTCGGAAATCTGCGGTCGTGCCATGTCCAGCCCGATCACCTCTCCCCAGTCCCCAGTACTTCTTAGGCTGCACTCTACCTCTTCTCGTACCCACCACAGCCAACCGCTCACACCTCCTCACCGGAGCATCAAGGCTTCTCTTCCACACGTGCCCGAACCATCCGAGCCTCACTTCCCGCATCTTGTCATCCACAGGGGCCACACCCACCTTCTCCCTAATATCTTCATTGTTAATCTTATCTATCCTAGTGTGCCCGCACATTCACCTCAACATCCTCATTTCTGCTACCTTTATCTTCTGGATATGAGAGTTCTTAACCGGCCAACACTCTACCTCATACAACATGGCCGGTCTAACCACAACTTTATAAAACTTACCTTCGAGTATCGGTGACACTTTCTTGTCCCACAAGACTCCAGATGCTAGCCTCCATTTCATCTAGCCCGCCCCTATATGGTGAGTGACGTCCTCATCGATCTCTCTGTCCCCCTGAATAACCGTACCTGGAGTGACGTCATCCCTCTATTGGGAATGACCTGTGATCCAAACCTCACATCCTTCTGCCTACTTCGCTCGACTCAGCGCTAAACTTGCACTCCAGGTACTCTATCTTAGACCTGCTCAACTTGAAACCCTTAGACTCGAGGGCTTGTCTTCAAACTTCCAACCTCTCGCTAACACCGTGTCGCGTCTCATCAATTAGAACTATGTCATCAGCAAATAACATACACCATGGCACATCCCCTTGAATATGGTGTGTCAGTACATCCATCACCAAGGCAAATAAGAACGGGCTAAGCGCAGAGCTTTGATGTAACCCCATAACAACCGGGAAATGCTCCGAGTCGCCTCCCACAATCCTAACCTTAGTCTTAGTCCATCATACATGTCTTTGATCGCTCTGATGTAAGCTACCGGCTCACTCTTTGCCTCAAGACATCTCCAGAGCACCTCCCTAGGGACCTTGTCATACTCTTTCTCCAAGTCAATAAACACCATGTGCAGATCCTTCTTCTTATCCCTGTACTGTTCTACCAACCTCCTAATAAGGTGGATGGATAGCTTCCGTAGTTGAGCGACCTGGCATGAACCCAAACTGGTTGTCTGATATAGACACCGTCTTCCTCACCCTCACCTCCACCACCCTCTTCCAAACTTTCATGGTGTGGCTTAGTAACTTGATACCCCTATAATTGTTACAACACTGGATATCACCTTTGTTCTTGTACAACGGTACCACTATACTCCACCTCCACTCATCCGGCATCATTTTCGTCCTAAAAATTACATTGAACAGCCCAGTCAGACATTCCAAGCCTGCTCTACCCACACACTTCCAAAACTCAACCGGAATTTTGTCTGGCCCGGGCGCTCTACCCCTACTCATCTTACGCAAAGCCCGTACGACCTCTACCTTAATGTGCCTGCAATACCTAAAGTCTCGGAGACTCTCCGAATGCCCCAAATCCCCTAGCACTATATCTCGGTCCCCCTCCTCATTTAGAAGGCCATGAAAGTACGTCTGCCATCTCTGCTTAATCTGGGACTCCCCCATCAATACTCTACCGTCCTCGTGTTTCATGCACCTTACTTGATCCAGGTCCCTCGCCTTCCTCTCCCTCGCCTTAGCCAGTCGAAACAACTTCCTATCCTCGCCTTTTCCCCCTAATTCCTCGTATAGACGACCAAACGCTGCATTCTAGAGCTTGGAATTCAGAATACCATTCAATTGTCTGAACTCTGGACATTTACATCTGAATTTGTTAGATGATTAGTGAATGACATAATATTGCCATTTTATTGGAACATTCAAGTTGTTCGAAGTTGGTATTGAAGTTTTGTGGATAGTCCCCCCTCCTTCCCCTCCTGATCATGAGTATCTTGTAACTAGATTTGAATTCTGTTCTTTGGAGAATTTAAGTTCGTAGAGTTTGCATATGCAGTAGAGTTGTCTGCAGTCTGCACCGGTGGATTTAGGTTCTCTTGGAAAGGATTGTCTGATAACCAAAAGATTGAGGAGACCTATGTAGCATAGATTCTCTTGGAAAGGATTGTCTGATAACCAAAAGACAAAGGGCATGAAAGATATACTCATTATATTCTCTTGTTTTCAGTCTGATGAATTGAGTCACTTGTGCTATGCTAGGGTTTAATCAGGTTACCTTTTGACTGTAACCACATTTAACTTGAGTAGTTACAAGAGAGAAATTTAAATCCAGAAGTTTGGTAGTCGAAAGTCATCGTAATGATGATGTTACTAGTTTAATAAAGTGGAGAATTTCCTTGCTTTGAGACTTGAAGCTGTTATATTCTTCTTATTCTTCTTTTGTATGGATCGATTTTGATAATAGCCCGTGCTTACCTTTGGTAAAAAGATGCAATCTTTGACAACGCATAACATGTCTGCAGGAAAGTTCCAAACGGACGTGGGCAAAGCTTGGGCTGCAGAGGTAGCATCAAGAAGAAAGAAATCCAACTGACAGGTTGGGGTAGTCAACTGGATTACAATTTGCACCAGCTCTATTGCTGATGACCCAAATTCTAACTAGGTAGGTGGAATGATCAGTGCTTAGTTCTTGTCTAAACATCTATTTGATATATCAGTCCAAATTGTTCTTTTCCAACTACAGGATCACTGAATCACTAGGCAGAAACTGACATTGAAATGGTTCTCTTCAATTTGCAACAGGAACACTGAGCCCCATGGTGTATAGGACTGGACATCATCTTACATGCTATAAGAAGAGTTTGCTTATTTGTCCTTTTGCTTAAAAAGGTTCTGAGATAGGGAAATGCTATACTTGGTGATATTTGTTCAATTTTGTTATTTTGAGTTCCTCTTTTTCGATTTCCAGTAAATATGCTAGATGCTAAAACTGAAACATGGAAGATGATTTGATCGTGGACAAGACTTTTTGAATAATTTACAATGAATTTCATCCTAGAAGTAATAACTTTAACAGGATACGCGATGAAAATATAATAATGCTAGGAAAGCTTCAAAATTTTATGCCATATTGTGACAACAATCTATATATCTATATATAATTGTGGGAATGAGAAAGTTGATGTGGTATGTCTCAAATGCTAGGAATCATATTTATCTTTTTCCTCTTTTTTTTTTCTTTTTTTTTTTAGGTTTTCTCCTATTTTAATAGTTAAAAACTAAAAGTCATACCCCTTCATTGAAAATCTTAATTACTTATGCCTTTGTACGGTTACGAAATGAAAAGGCAGGCTCCTTCACTAATAATTAAAAAATTTAAGTATTAATTACAGTTACATGGTAAAAGAAAGATCATGTTTAGAAAAAAATTAATTGCAGTTTCATATTACTAATAATTAAGAAATAGAAATGTGCACTGTTTCAAAATTTTATACCCAAATCTTTTGACTTTTCAACTACCACATTTAAAGATAAAAATTCATCCTTTACAATTTAATTCCTCCTCCACCTGTGAAGAATTCAAGAATAGAAATACGATTCCAATCTTTTCACCCTTTTTTTTTTTTTTTTATCTTTTCTCTAATTCTCTCAAATATGTTTTTTAAATTGTGAGGCTGCTATGCTTTTTTCACCAAAGCTTTTTGATTAATTATAATTAGTTTAGTGAATTTGTTAAGTTTCGTAGGCGATTTTGTTTATTTAGATAATTTTTAGAGCGAATTGTGGTGCATTTAAGATGATGATCAAAGAAATAATACAGTATGCATGTTTGATTTATTGATGTTGAATGTATTTCTCTCATGTGTGACCATGGACAATCTTTTTTCTTTCTCGGAAGAAAAAATATTGAGGAAGTGTTTTCTACGTCCTTACATATTTTATAGTATTGAATAAACTGGGAATAGAATTGTTGATATGTCACATTCCATAGTGCAAAAATACTATATATCTTTTATCTCTATCTTTTTATTATTTTCTTACATTTTTTCATTTCTCTTATTTTAAAAAGTCCACATCCCATATAGCTCATGCCTCTTTATTTAGAGGTTATGGCCTTTAAAAAAATGAATGTTGAGAAAGAATGTGATAGTTAAACCATAAAAATGAGAGCTCATGCAATGATTGTAATTATTTTAAAAATAATAGTAGTAAGAAAAGTAATTTATATCTCATTTCTCCAGTACCACTTACCTCGTCATATACTGCACAAAGAACATATTTAGCAGTGAAGAATTCTTGTGAGCTTGGGTCAAAGCTTCAGCAAAAAGATAATTAAATATTTGTTAATTACTTTCTACTTTTGCTTTATTTTGTCTTCTTGTAGCTATTATAGCTTATGCATTTGGCTAACAGGTAACTATATATGCACTACGATTATTTAGTTTTGATCTTATAATATGTAGTAATATGAAAGTTGATTTATCGACGATCGTGACCCTTCTTTTCATCCCATGATCTACTCCGTCTTTTATCACTGTGTATTTCCTCTATCTCTCATTTATGTAAATGTCATTTAATCTCAATTTGTCATATGACTTTTACAAATATCAAATCAATTTCAAGATATTCCTTCATTCTGACTGAATTTTTTGAGATTATGATTTCTATGAAAATTATTAAATGTGCAGGCGCTGAAATATAAGATATGCATGGAGACGAGGAAAGAAATTAACTTGGTGATATACACTATTCTCAGTTTTATATTTTAATGTTACAAATTGTCTAGGTACTTGCTTGCCATGTTTGGGGTATCATTTTGGGGGAAGAGTTGAGAAAGGCACTTTAACTTTGCTATTAAAAATTTGAGGAAAAAATTTATATTTGTCTTTTACTATTATATGAGTTGTTTGAGTATATAGTTGGAGAGGAATTATATGTTTCATTTTGTCTTTGAGGTAAATCATTGGTCAATTCATTTCTTAACGTAAACATCTCCAACTTTTCATGCAACCAATACCACAACACATGTTAGTAGATTTCTTTTTATATTATATATACATACATACATACATACATACATATATACATATATATATATATATATATATATATATATATATATATATATATATATATATATAACGAAAAATTGCGTTTAATTTTTATTTGCAGTGAAAAACTTCTTGGTAGTTGACAGGGATGATTTTATTAAGGCTTTATCCAATACAAATCCCAGTTAATTAGATTAGTAAGGTACAATGATAATGTTGCGATTGCAGAATATACAAAAGATAAAATTGCTTAAAGAGTATTATTTTCCTGATAATTCATTGAATGCTCTTGAGATACATATATGATATTATTTGATAAAGATATGAGGATGTCGATAAAATTATAGGTAATCAATCTTAAAGACCGCGCGAAGCGCGAACAAATTAACTAGTGTAATAAAACACTATATTATAATCCAGGCAGTTACGATGCATGGTTGAACGTGATGTATTACATTGTAGCACTCGATACTGAAAGGTGAGTCAAATACTATGAGAATCTAGGTCAGTGTACTGTAAATTTAGTTTAAATTAACAAACTTGTTTCCCAAAGGTCAAATGTGACATATTATTTCTCAAAAAATTGGACTGTAATATCAGTATATTAATAAATTATTTCTTATTTAATTAAAGTCAACTGAGAAAGGTGCGCCGAGAAAACTACAGAATTATGTCCAAAACTGGATGGGGTCCAATGCAATTGTACCGTGATTATATGATTGTATCATCGACTATCAGAGAATATGTCAAAAATAATCTTTTATGTTTGACCATTGATTTAAAATAATCTTTTAAATGTATGTTTTTTCAATTTAGTCTTTTATTTTTATGATTGAACACTTTAAACAAATCAGGATAAATCAACATAGGAAAAAGATCCCCTCCCCTCCTTATAAAAGAAGAATTAATTCAAATAGCCGTTTATTTAATGTCTTAAATTGAAAATAGTCGATGAATAAATATGTATAGTCTAAGTATACCGAGAAAAAAAAAATACAAAAAATTCAAGTGATAAAATGCTTCTAAAATTTCCAATTACTAGCACATGTGCAAGGTTTGTAGTTTTTTTTTTCCTCTGCAAGGTTTGTAGTTGGCACTAAGGCTGTATTGTGGTCCGGGCCCGGTCCGGGACCGGCCCAGTACCGCGGGCCAAACAGATCGGTCTCTAGTGGTGCATAAGCTCGTAGCGGGCCGGTCCAACCCAAATAGCCTGTGAGCCCGGGATCGTTAAGTCCGGGCCCGGCAGGCGGGCCTGGGCCGGTTCAACCGGGCCAAACGGTCCCCAACGGCTATTTCTTTTTTTAAAAAAAAAATTAAAAATGACCAACGGTCAGATTTTTAAAATCTAGCCGTTGGCCATCAAAATTCAATCTCTCTCTAATTTTCTTCTATAATTGCTTACTTTATTATTGCAATTTCTTGAAAAATTGTGAAGTTGGTGAATTGCAGTATTCGAGTCTTCAACGATATTCAATTTTCAAGAAGTTGTTCGTCAATTCGGTAAACTCGTTCCAACTCTTAAGTTTCAATATTATAGTTTTGTTAGTTTTATTTAGTATAATTATAATTAATATGACATTCTTTGATTTTTTTTTTTGGTGGTAACGTTAAGGGAAAATCTAAAATTGGTGAATCTAGTAGCCATACTCTTCCCCCGGCTCCCCGACCCAGACCCGTTACCCGTCCTCCTCTACCTGTTATTCTTGATAGTGATAACCCTTGTTTTCAATTTTCCGATAGTCAATTTTGCCATGATGTTGCACCAGGTCAACAATTAAATGAAGAAGTTATGAATGCTCTTTATCCTAATGAAACTATCTTTGAAAATGATGATGAAAATGATGATTTAGATGAAACGCAACCGGATTTAGATGATACACCTACTAGTCCTGTTAATAACCCAAATGATGTCTCGCCTGCCCTTCCTGTAATAACCCCTACTTTTAATAGACAACCTGCTAAACGACCTGAAACATCTCTTGTTTGACACTTTTTTACTCAACTCAGAGAACAAAATAAGGCTAAGTGTAAAACTTGGGTCTCAACTAGTTCATAAATTTACTGGAGACCATAGCGGTACGGGTAGTTTAACTAGACACATATTGAAACACCCTAGAAATAAAGTTAGATTTTTACAAATGAAAGTTGCACAAGAGGGGACAAGTGTAGATACTACGATTAACCCTAGTACAGGTTCAAATCTAGTTCAACCGGGAATTAACACTGTTACCGATGACATTTTATATTATGATCCAAATAAAGATCGTGAAGAATTGGCAAAAATGGTTACTGTTATGTGCTTACCCTATAGTTTTCCTTCTAACCCTCATTTTGTGCATTATATTAGAAGAGTTTTTAATCATACTTATAAAGGATGACCTCGCACAACCGTAAAGAGCGATATTTATAAATATAAACATGAATATGAACAATATTCGCGCTATTTATTTACTCATATAGATTGTCGCATTGCTATTACTACTGATATTGGTAAAAGTGGTAATGACTGTGATTATCTAACTGTTACAAGTCATTGGATAAATGAGGAGTGGATAATGCAAAAGCGCATTATTGCTTATAGAATAATTAATTCACGCCACACATATAAGTTTATTGCTAACACAGTTGCAGATATTTGTAGATATTTTTGCATTAGAGATAAAATTATGTCGGTTTCAATGGATAACGCTTCTAGTAACACTAACGTTATAGGCTTGCTTACAATGGATAAAATTATGTCGGTTTTCCCTATCCCCCCTATTTTTGGTGTTGCTGTATTGTTAAATCCTACAATGAAATTAGGAGGTCCTCACTTTTGGTATTCAGAAATTTATAACGCTTTATCACCTTCAGCTGAGGAATTTGCTACACTTGGAGATGCAAAAGCCTCAATTAAAATAAATGCTCAAACAATTTATAATGCTTATCAACTTGCCTTAGATCAAGCTAGACCAAATGTTTCAACTCCTACTTAGTCTAGTTCGCAAGCATCTAAAAGAACTGTGGGCTTAAAAACCCTTAGTTCTTGGACGAAGTTCAGGGGTTCTCAAGGTGATAATTTTGGTGATAGTTCACAACTACATGAGCTTCAAGTTTATTTGTCGCATGGACTTGAATCAGAGAATCCTGACTGCTCCTTCGATATTTTGGAATGGTGGAAGGACAAACGAAAATACTATCCGGTTCTTTCAAAGATGACTCGAGATATTTTAAGTGTTCAAGCTTCAAAAGTGGCATCGGAGACCACATTCAGTCAAACAAGACTTTAAATCGGTGATCATAGAGCGTCTATGAGGGAGAGCTTGAAAAAATCAGTACTCTTCAGAGATTGGATCCGTTCGGAAAGAAGAAATTTTGGACTTGCAGAATCACAACCGGAGATAGATGAAGCTTATGAAGAAATGCTAGCGGAACTTGCGCAGGATGCTGCTTTGCCGGGAAGCGGTGATGAACAAACTTCTTTTCCACTACCACCAACGGAAATTCCTCCGGACCTTGAAGGATTTATGAGATTTGTTAGAGATAATACATAGACTAACATGTAACTTGTATTTTGGCACATCTTCCTTAGTTTTTTTTCCTTTTAATGATGGTATTGGTACCTTGTTGTGCTCATTCCATTGAGGAGAGGAAGACTAAGAAAGATATTGTCATTCTTTGTTAATGTCGTAATAGTAAAATATATAAGACATTCCCTTGAATATTTCTTTGCAATTTATTTTGTGTTTAAATTTGATATAGTATATATATTATATATCTAATACATATAAACTATATATATATATATATATATATATAGCTATATATATTTATATATTTATAAGGCAATACATACTATATATATTTATATAGCTATATATAAGCAATTTATACTAATATATACATATATAGTTTACAAGAAAGTGTCTTAGATAAATTTTTTTTTTTAAAAAAATAGCCCAGAACGGAAAAAGCCCGTTAGGCTCGTTATCCACTATATATCTAATAGCCTAGAACGAAAAAAGTCCGTTAGGCCCGCAGGCCCGACCCATTTAGCCCGAGACCATGTGACTTAGAACCACCGTAGGCCGGTTCCACATATTGAGAGCCCGTTGGCCCGGCCTGTTTAGGCCTGTTTGGCCCGGGCCCGGACCACAATACAGCCTTAGTTGGCACCAGACTATTCAGCACTACCAGAAAAAAAAAAAAAAAAAAGACGAACCTAGAAAAACGTGATTTTGCTAATTACGTCAACGTGCCCGTGTCCTAAAGTGTACCGTGGTGGCTGCCAGTGGCTAGTACCTTAGAGTACTTACTACTATTCAATTAAAAAATACCATCAAATTTCCCACAATTCATTTTCTCAATTTCCATGGTCTGCTGAAGGCGCCATCTTTCCAATGGCATGCCTTCGCAGGCTCCGTTCTTCCCTTCTTGTAAGCTTTCGTTTACCTCTCTTCTCTATTAATTGTTTCTGGGTTTTGTACACTTCATATTCCTATAATCTTGTTTATGTATATTTTCTTTAATGGCCTCTTTTTTTTTTGGTTCAAAATCAGCATTTCAATCATAGATATGAGTACCCTTTTTTACCCTTGGTTATTCGTGGTAGCAGTTTTATTGCAATGGACGATCTTTATACATGTCTTGTTTATAATTTATGTGGGTTTGTGTGAAAAAATGCTTATTTATAAACATATGCACTTCATAGGACTTCATACCCCCATAATCTTGTGTAACTAGGTTTTCTTTTGTGGTTTAATTTTGCGTAATCAGAGGACAAGAATACCCTTTTGATAGGTATTATTGACGGTAGCATATTTTTCTTTTTTGCTTGGTTATTGATGGTAGCCTCTCTGCCTCTACCCGCCTCTCTGCCCCTCGGGTAGAGGTAAGGTCTGCGTACATATTACCCTCCCCAGACCCCACTTGTGGGATTACACTGGGTTGTTGTTGTTGTTGTTGTTGTTGGTTATTGATGGTAGCAATTTTATATTGTGTCGGTTATGGTGGCAAATTCTGTTGCTGAGTATCTGTCGTACCTATTTGAACTTGTGTATGGCATATGTCTCTGTAGGTGTTTGTGTATTATCATTTGGATCATAGATATGAATATCATTTTGATAGTGTAGCTGATAGTAGCAAATTTTGCTGCAGAGGACAAGTTTTTCTCATTATGGATGTAAAGAAGGTACTTGTTTTCTCCTTTGTTGTGTTCTTGTTTAAAGATCTTTTCCTTTTGTGTTGGATTTTTAAGTAGCTTTGCTGTATCAGAAAACCTAATGAGATTGCAGTTTTTCTTGGAATTGCAGGGGTTGGAGGAGGCAGTTATCGTCAATATAGTAATTTGGCTTCTTCAGAGCATAAAATATTGAAGTTGGAGGACCAAGAAAACTTGTTAGTAAATGCCAACGATCCACTTTCCGAGGAAGAAATTGTGAAAATTAGGGAAGAATATAATGCCGCGAAGGAGAGGTTTCTAAAGATTCCTGATGCGCTGAAACAAATGCCCAAAATGAATCCTAAAGGTTGCCCGTGTTTTCTCCTCTCATTCTGTAGTACA
This sequence comes from Nicotiana tabacum, assembly GCF_000715075.1. Lineage (NCBI taxonomy): Eukaryota > Viridiplantae > Streptophyta > Magnoliopsida > Solanales > Solanaceae > Nicotiana > Nicotiana tabacum. The sequence continues at coordinate 3,734,871 of NC_134088.1, forward strand.
TTTAACCTTCTATGTGAACTTCTAGTACTATTTGAGAATTGGATTGAATTTAGGTGGCTGATAATGTTTTACTTTTAGGTGTATACGTCAATAAGAACGTGCGGTTGGATAGCATAGAAGTCTATGGATTCGACTATGATTACACGTTGGCGCATTATTCCTCCAATTTACAGAGCTTGATTTATGATCTTGCAAAACAACATCTAGTTAGTGAGGTTTGTTCTTGTACTCTTTCCTTGTGGTAACTATTTCCAAAGATAAGCTTAGAAATGTACATATTGGATTATGTTTTGTGGAAAAAGTAAACTTACCTGTCTGATGATGGATTACTCTTTTGTTCATTTTGTGCTTCAGTTCAAATATCCCGATACTTGCTTGGAATTCAAGTATGATCCTAGTTTTCCCATCAGAGGGTTATACTATGACAAATCGAAGGGGTGTCTTATGAAGTTGGACTTTTTTGGGTCAATTGAGCTTGATGGATGCTACTATGGCAGGCGCAAGGTGAAGTTCAACAAGCTCCCTATTATGTTGTGATTTTGATTTTTTTCATGGAAAATATTGGGAATACCTTATATTTTGTTATTATTTCATTAAATGGATAAAGGAATTTGTATTCTTTGGGGATAAATATTATTTGGTAGTGAGAGGCTGAAGCGCATAAGTTTTCGGGGATGAAGTAAGTATTTTATTGATGTTGTGGGGAAAAAAGCCCCATGTACAACAGGTATACCAAAAAGCATAGAATCTACATAATATGATTCTCTACAAAAAAACATCCAATCATCTATGTGAATAGGAAAAAAATCTGTAAGAATGGGAATCTTGTGGGTGCTATAAAACTTAATAAAAAATGGAAAATTAATCTGAAGGGCATTTTGACGGGAAGACATTGAATGCAGGGATGGCAGTAAGGAGGGGCATGTCTTAAAATTGTTAATTTTAATATTCCCGTTTAGGCCCCAGGGCTTTGGTCAAGTGGTAAGAGTGTAACTAATGGTGTGTGAATCAGGGGCACGTCACTGTTCGAACCTTGTGCAAACAAAAGTCTGGGGCTTAAATGGAGAAGGATAGAGGGGCGGACTCATTATCCACCGAGTTTCGAACACTGTGTACCACAACCTTCAAGGATTTCTGGGTTATCGCAAAAACAAAGAGAAAAAAATATTCCCATTCATTTCCTTATAACATCCCCAATTTTTCTTCATATATCATAATTGATTAGCATTGGTTTAATTGATTATTTTTTTCCTTCATATGTTAGATTAACATGTGAAGTTAGCAATATATTTTTTGATAACAAAAGGAATAGAAATATTATTGATTATTGATATTACGGAAAGATAATTTCGAAAAAAATACCGAAAAATGATGAACAAAGTGAAAATACCAGGAAAAAAATACATATGACAAAAAAAGCTAAAAGTCTAATATAATGGGAAGGGGTGGCATGATGCAAGGTGGGGTAAGACGGGCAGGCGTAGCTGGAGAGAAATCTATGAGGACATGTATGCTCTTAAAACTGAATAAATTGATTTGATGAGTGCCACCTCTGGGGTTACACCGGGTATGTTGTTGTTGTTGTTGTTGAGCGCCCATGGGTGGGTCTTGCCGTTAGCTCCACAAAGATCGGTTTATCAAGACTATTAGATCTACCACATCAAAATCAAGACTGTTACATATCTCACATCTATATTTCTATGATAGGCAGATAGTTCGCGAAGTGATTAGTAGCTCTGATGTACTCTGTCATCTTGTATTTACAGTGGCTTGGTGCAGTAGTAGTATAACAAATTTGAATTATAAAAACAAAGGAAAAAGAAGAAGAAAAGTAATATAACATTTATGCTGTTGAGAACAGATACTCTTTTTCTAAAAGCCAATCTACACTTGTCCATCCAAAGGCAAAAAAAAAGGCTGCTTGAACTATGGGCCAGGAAGGATTGTAGCAGATCATGCCCCCCCCCCCCCCAAGAGATGTGGATGCCTTCTTCAATATTGGGTTGCTATTGGAAGTTGGATGCCTTGCTAGTTGATTTGTCCTATGTATCAGAAATTTGTTAACACCGGAAACAATCTAATAGTTGATAATCTGACGCTCAATGATGTTAAATTTTGCAGCTCAGCCGGGAGGAAATAGATGAGATGTATGGTACAAGACATATTGGCCGTGATCAAGCGCGGGAACTAGTTTGTTTGATGGATTTCTTCTGTTTTAGTGAGGTTAGTTTGTTAGTTTATTGATCTCTAGTATTTCTTAACATTTGACAGTTTCCCTATAACATTGGCTTTTTGCGCATTGAAGAAATCTTTTGACATTAATAACAAGATTGCACTCACTAGGCATGTTTGTGTAATATGTTCAGCTGCATGGGCCTTTGAATCATGAAGATTTTGGTGGAAAATGTTTAGAAAATTAAGAGAACACCAATCTGCAAGTATGTCAGATATGCATCTAGGAACCTTATTTGCTGTCCTTTTTGTTGGGAAGTGGGGTTTGGGAAGATGGATCAAGGCCCTTCGGGGTGCAGTTTGAAGATGGCTGAAATTAGTGAATTTAGGATAGAGGAAAATGCTTGTATAAGTAATATAGGAAATGCTTGTATATAATGATATTTCTGACGTAAAATCTGGTTACAAGATCCAAGATTAGAGCCATTTATCTTGGACACTTGGGTATTCATACCTTATAGCTTTGTGGTGTAACAAATAAATATTTACAGAGCAATAGAGATGTTTAACGAAACTCTTCTCTTTAAGAATGTTGTCTTCAATAAAGTAGGAGGATGCAATCAGATACATAGTGAAGGTTTTTATTTGTGACTTTCAGACCTCTTGATTCTCTTTATTTTCTTCTTTGCAGGCATGCCTTATTGCTGACATTGTGCAACATTTCGTTGATGCTAAATTGGAATTTGATGCTCGTTATGTATATGAAGATGTGAATCGAGCGATACAGTATGTTCATAATAGCGGGTTAGTTCACAGAGGAATACTTGCTGATCCCCCTAGATACCTTGTAAAGAATGTAAGTATAACCTTAGTTGTTCTGTTCATTCTGCAACCTTTTGAACTTTCAGCTTCTAGACCTAATTTTTGCACTTATCTCTTCCAGGATCAGCTACTACGCTTTCTAAGGATGCTGAAGGATAAAGGAAAGAAACTTTTCTTGTTGACCAACTCTCCCTTTTATTTTGTGGATGGAGGGATGCGCTTTATGTTGCAGGTATTTTCAAGTGGAAAAATAAACTTATAATATTTGATTGGCTTAATATCGATAGGTCATTTTCTTCATGTGTAATGGTATCCTTCCTTGGGTAACTTTTATGTTCAGCTACACTTTTCTTGGAACTTCATTACCATTTTGGTTTACATGTGACATCAACAGACTATGTTCATGAGTTTGTATTTGTCTGTGGAATGTATATAGAGAATACAAGAACACTCCTTGCACTGAAATTTGACCTCAACTAGCTGAAACATGGTTGTCTTTTACTGGCTATTGGTGGTGGAAATTAGTGAGTGCTGGCATCCTCTTTTTTTTTTTTCTTTTTAATAATTACTTGACACCTAGAAGATCCATGGCAGAAAAATCATTTTTTTGTGATCTACTATTTCCTTTTCTTCTCCCCAACTTTCCCTTGAATTCACTATATATATATATATATATATATATATATATATATATATATATATATATATATATGTATGTATGTATGTATGTATGTATGTATGTATGTATGTATGTCTACAGGCACGTGTATATTCTGGTAATGTAATACCCACACATTCTCTGCATGTATAATTTTTGGTCTAGCCCGTCTGGGAAGTGACAGCGTTATTTTTTTTTTATGGCCTTGGGTCAATCTTTCTTTTCATGCTTCATTCAAGTGCTTTAGACTGTATAATCTGTAACTGTTTCTCAATTCCCTTTTTCTGGAGTTACAGACAGTGTTGTCAAAGGCGCGCTTAAAGCGAGCTTAAGCCCTGAAGCGAGGCTCAAAACATGTTGAGTGCTTCGCCTCGCTTTGTGGGCGCTTTAGTGTCGCATCAAGGCTCTAAGGCATACTTTTCTTTACCAATGAGTGTAATCCTGAAAAGGAGACATTATACAATTGATATTTCATTTTATCGTAATTTTTTTTCAACTCCTTTGTCCATATATTTGTTATTCATGCTTATGATTATTAGTCTTGTACTACAAATACATATCTTTACTTTTTCTCCGGTTGCGCCTTTTTTCATTAAAGCCCACGCTTTATTTGTGCTTTGCGCTTAAATCCCCAACAGACCTTAGAGCTTTTTTGCGCTTGTCGCCTTTGATAACACTGGTTACAGATTTAATGAAGCAAGTTGCTTTTGTTTGTGGCACTAATGTATTAGTTTGAAGTATAGTTTAGGTGTGTCAGAATCCCACAACAGTTCTGTTAAGTGTATGAGTTGTAGTCTCTTTTCATCGTCTTGGCCAATTCTCACCATTTCAACTAGTTTTTGAGGTGAGCTTGGCCCAAAAGTCCATTTTATTAACATAGTTATGGAGGCGGATCCATCCTGGTGTTGGGCTAGCCCATGTTGGACCAACCATGTTATGTCACTCCACACTCCAAATGTTCTGTCCTGACTGTGCTATAGGGTGTTAGTTCAGTTAAGTGTATGGATTATAGTCTCCTTATATGGTCTCGAATAATTCTCACCACTAGCTAGCTTTTGATGTCGAGTTAGACCAAGTTTTATTTTCTTAATGAAGTGCATGCTGTATTACCACTTCTTTTAATTTGCAGTTATGGGCATTAACATTATTAGTTGAATCAAGATTTGGTGGTACCGATATGAGCCTATCCTCATTTTCCCCTTGGAACATACAGTTTGATATTTGTGTCTTCTCTTTCCTAGTCTGCTTTGATTGTATTTTCATTCTTATTTTGTTCCATCAGTCTGGATTCTTCGATTTGACACCTTTTCTATTTGGTATGTGTTTCATTAGGATTCATTGGGTCAGCAAGACTCGTGGAGGGAACTTTTTGATGTTGTAATTGCTAAAGCAAACAAGCCAGCGTTTTACAAATCTGACCATCCATTTCGGTTTGGTTCTCTACCATTAAATTTTCTGTCAAATTTTCCTTGCATGTGACATTGGTTCCAACTATGCCATACCCACCCACCATAAAAAGAACTCAATTCATGCTATATAAAACATTCCATAATACTCTCATATACAGTACTGGCCTCATTGTTTTTATTGGATGTTTATGCAGCTGCTATGATGTGGAGAAGGACACATTGGCTTTTACGAAAGTTGATGCTTTCTTTCCCGGTAAAATTTACTACCATGGATGCCTTAAAACATTCTTGCAGATTACAAAGTGGAAAGGTCCAGAGGTACGCTTAACAAAATACAACGGCCTTTTCAATGCAGGGGAACTTTTTATTCTATTACATGCGAGTTTGATAAGACAACTTAGACAGAGAGTCTCATCTCTGTGTCTATATCCATTTCATTTTTCTACCTCTTTATTACATTACTGAGATAAACTCTCATGAAACTTTAGGTGATATATTTTGGGGATCACCTCTTTAGTGATCTCAGAGGGCCTTCAAAAGCAGGATGGCGGACTGCTGCCATCATCCATGAATTGAAGGTATGCTTTCTTTTAGTTTCTGTTCTGTTTATGTTTCACCTATTTCTGTGTTTGTCATAGTCTCCATCTGTACCATTTTACATCATACCATAACTATTTGGTGATGTAAATATAATGATTTTTCTCAATTATTTGCTAAATAGCTTTTAATTGTTAAAAATTGTGACCTGTGGTACTCTTTATATTGCTTTTAAAAATGTAATTTTAATATAAAAAGCTACCTCTACTTAGCTATAAAGATGATTGGTTTTCGACCTAGAAATCTTCATCCCTGCTCGTCCATTGTAAATTGTTTAAGTGCAAACTCTTGATTTGAATATGAAGCATATTTCTGTACGTTATAAGGTATTATTAGTTTAAACCACTTGTATAGTGACTGAAAATCTGGATCATATATGGATTCTACTGGATACCTCTCACCAACATAGCTTTTAATTGTTAAAAATTGTGACCTGTGGTACTCTTTATATAGCTTTTAAAAATGTAATTTTAATATAAAAAGCTACCTCTACTTAGCTATAAAGATGATTGGTTTTCGACCTAGAAATCTTCATCCCTGCTCGTCCATTGTAAATTGTTTAAGTGCAAACTCTTGATTTGAATATGAAGCATATTTCTGTACGTTATAAGATATTATTAGTTTAAACTACTTGTATAGTGACTGAAAATCTGGATCATATATGGATTCTACTGGATACCTCTCACCAACATAGGTACTGAATAACTCTGTCCACTACGTTTAGTCAGATGGGAAGAGATCACCTAGTGTTTTTTATCTTTGAGTGATTTGAATTCTAGAATCCAAGTTTTAAACCCACTTTATTGACTACTACGTCACACCCTTGGATACAAGAAAATGCTTCAGTTGTTGCTATCTTTATCAACTCCTTGTTGCAGAATCTAAGGGTGGGTTGGGTGGGGGGAGGGAGGTCGTGTATGTGCTCATTTTTTTGGTGTCAAATGTCCTATACTCGTCTTATGTTGATCAAAATCTAGTTAATTCTTGTTGTTTTTTGTTGTTTCCAGAATGAGATCATGATTCAGAATGACAATACTTACAGATTTGAACAGGTACAACTTAGTCTTTCATCCTTTATTTGGAACTACATGTTCAGTTATAAAATTATATGATATGTGCGACAAGAAGGGTTCTGATTCTGATTTCATGTTTTATATATGACTTGATTACACTGTGTTTGTTCTTGTTGTTGTATATATGACTTGACTATTTGATTCTACAATTCCCATGTTCATGACTTTGGAAGACCATAGTATGATGCAGTATCTTGTACATTGAATTTTAGAAGTTTTTAAAAAGTACTTTGGCAGATCTATACGAAATATCCTTACCTTCCTAGAGCGTATTCTTATTTCTGTTTCTTCCCTAGTTTGCACTTAGCGTGCATGTTCACATTGGAATGCTTATCAATTTAATTTCTCAATATGTGTGTTTCCTTGGGTTAATGTCTCATTAGAGACATCGCCAACTGATTCCATTGATTGGTCTTGGCAATCTTGCACTCTACTTAAATGAACTACCTATTATCTAAATCAATTAGGACAGTAAGTTTTCTCCGTAAACTGCTTCAAACTAGTTTAACGCAGCATTTTCTCGATGTATTAGCGACTTGCTTTCATTTGGCCTTATGTCTCATCTGAAGGTGTTGCCAGTAAATAGGCTTACATTATCCACACATTATATAAACCGTCCTACTATTTTTTTTTGATGACCGAGAAATCCGTCTGGGGCCGATCCTTTAAACCAACCGCAGCCTTTGAAACTCGGTGGATAATGGGCCTGCCCCTCTACCCTTCTCCACTTAAATACCAGACTTTGCTTTGCATGGTGTGGGGCTTGAACCTGTGACCTAAGACACAAATCCACCACCCTTTGCCACTTGAGTTAGGCCCTGGGGGCATATAAAGTTATAAACCGTCCTACTATTATGGCCAATTGTTTCTTGTAGTTAGCTATTTCAATTTTGGTACTAACCAGCTTTGTTCTCTTTTCGTCCCTCCAAATTCAGGCGAAGTTTCACATAATACAAGAACTTCTTGGTAGGCTTCATGCTACAGTAACTAATAGAGATACAAGTGAAACATACAAGTCTCTCCTTAGGGAGCTTAATGAAGAGAGACAAAAGACTCGCTACAAGATGAAGGGAATGTTCAACAAATCATTTGGTGCTACATTCCTCACTGACACTGGTCAGGAGTCTGCTTTTGCTTACCACATTCATCAATACGCAGATATATATACAAGCAAGCCTGAGAACTTTTTGTACTATCCGCCCGAGGCTTGGCTTCACGTGCCCTTTGATATAAAAATCATGCCGCACCATCTAAAGGTAATTTTCTTTTCCTTAACAAGTTCTGGTCATCGTCTTTTGTTTTACTACTTTAGACAACATGTGCAAAAGTTCATCCGTAACTTTCTTGAAGTATTTATCCCTCCATCTCAATCTTTGTGACTTAGTTTGATTTGTGCGGTTATTAAAATCTATTACAATGCTTGAATATAATTATATTGAGTTTGGTAGATAGTTAATGTTAAAAGAAGTGGTTTGAATTGTGAAAGGATGTTGTATACCTTTACCGATAAAAAAAAGTGAAAAAATGTTGCAATAGGCTTGGAAATAACAAAAATATATTTGCATATTTTCATCTGATTCGGGGGTTTTGGGGTCGGGGGGTGTTTATTTCTTTCCACTTAAGATGTCAGGTTTTTGGGTAGACCAAAAAGGGAAGTAGATCAAGTACCTTCCTGGGTAGGAGGTAGCAGGTAACCTGTGGAAATAGTCGAGGTGCAAGCAAGTTGGCACAAACACCATCATTACGTAAAAAATGAAAATAAAGGGAAGTAGGTTAAGTAGTTTGGGATGGATGGAGTAGAATAGGCAAAATGAGATTATCAAAAGGCTTCTTCATGTTGAAGGGGTCTAAAAGAGTGTCCATCTTCCAAAATTGTGATTTATATTGGCAGTGTTTCAATTTCATTTGAAGTAGTTTTGGTGAGGACCTTGGACTCGGTCATTCAGCTTTTTCAGAACAACGAATCATGAAACTTAGATTCCAAAAGTTTGGGATTTATGCTGTTCAAGATTATGAATTTTGATCAAAATTTTGTACATCTGAGCGTAGGGATGGCAAGCGGGGTGGGGCGGGTGTGGGGCGTGTTTTCTCTTAACCCGCAAAATTTCAACCCACCCCGCATAGCAGTTGCACCCGCATTCACCCGTCCCGCATCCACACACGCGTCCACCCGCCCCGCCCCGCCCCGCATAAGTGATTTTTTTTCATTTTGTTAGTTTCATTTTTTTTTGTTAATCTTTTGCTGTTTTTTTTACACTTTTACTATATGTACTCGTGCTTTTAATTAATTCTAAAGATTACGGAAGACTTCAGTTATGGAAAGAAGAAGATAAGATACCGAAGTGTTCTTTATCATCATTCTGTACGTTTATAGTTGTTTAAAATTCTAAAGATACTATCTTTAACTTGTAAACTGTTCTTTAAGATACCAAACTGTTCTTTATCATCCAATTTAAATTTCTTGAAGTTGAATCAAAACCAGCAAAACATATGCAATCTGAGATTTAGATAATCATCAAAATCATTCGACTTAAGATAAGAATATAGACTGTTCCTATTTAAATTTCTTGAAGTTGAATCAAAACCAACATTACGTATGCAGGACACATGACTAGGTAGTGTACTGTAAACATAAAGCAGTGATGGATTAGTTTAGATTTAGAACATATGTGCGCTTTAACCAAATAAATTTTCTACTTTTGAATTTTTTCCCCCATATTCCTTAGATTATACCATAAGTAAGGATATTCGTGGTATTTCAGAATATAAATAAACATATATGCCAAATAACAATTTGCGATTTTACATTTGAAGAGGCAGAAAGAGTAGTCTGGAGAAGATCTTTTCTATTTTCTCCTTTGGTATAAAGTAAACTAGACAAGTTGAGTATGAGAAGCAATAATTTTCTTCTCGCACCCGCACCCGCATAAATTTTAAATGTTTTTATTTTGACCCGCCCCGCAACCGCATATGTTTAAACCCACACCGCCCCGCATGTATCTAAACCCGCACTGCCCCGCACCTGCACCGCCCCATTGCCATCCCTATCTCAGCGGCTGATCCTTATGTGCCTGCGTGGAATTGATTTCAGTTGCATGAATTGTATGATTTTTGTATCTTTTTCGCGGCTCTCCACTGATAGAAGTTTCCTTTACAGGTTCCATCAAATTTGTTCAGGAATTGATTACAACTATCATATTGCCAATGCTAAAGGATCATAAACCAGTATACTACTAACTTTTATGGAGACATGGATATTCTTGGACAACCCATTTCTGGTAGCAATTTTACTGATATTTTTAGTAGATTCATTAGCATTTTAGTGTTCCTTTAAGGACATTTGATAAAATTGGAACGATACGAAGAAAATTAGCATTCTAGTGATTGTAGCATATGCCCTTGTTCTTTATTGTAATATAGTTGTTTTTATGGAGGGAAAGCAAATCTATATGGGGCAGTATTCTTAGAAAATGTAAAATATTCAATTGTTCTTGCAACTATCAGAATAAAATTTAAGAACCAGTACTTGATACATGTCAAATACATAAAGAAGCTGATTTTAGAATTTTGAATCATCTTGCCGAATCCATTTTGTTCTATTGTCTCTTTTCATCTTTTTGTGCCGAGGGTCTATCGAAAATAACCTCTCTAACCCCTAGTGTAAGGTTGTGAGTTGCGTACACACTATCTTTTCCAAATCTCACTTGTGGGATTATATTTGGTTGCTTGCAGAATCCATTTTGGTATTCACTTGGATTCTCTTTGTTTTTTCTGTTCAGTGTAAGTTGTGATACTTTAAAGAAATGTTTGGAAGTGCAAGATTTTTTTAGTGTAAGATTGACTAAAAGACAACAACAACTTACTGTTTCCAATAGACCCTCGGCATCCTTCCCTCCAAGAACTTCCCACCTTGCTCTTGGCGTGATTCGAACTCACAACCTCTTGGTTGGAAGTGGATCGTGCTTACCATCAGAGCAACCCACCTTGTCTAAGATTGACTAAAAGAATACATCTTTTTTAGCACCCTACTGTATGATCTAGTAGTCAATAAAGTGGATAAAAATCATAAGAGACTAGGTTCAAATTCCAACAGAGGTAATAACCATTAGATAATTTCTTTTAATCTGCCTAAGCTGTGATGATTAAAGTTATCTTATACTTGTGCTGGTAAGAGATAACTAGTACTTGTTTTGACGTGGTTGTTAGAGTTATCTTACACGTGTGCTGGGAAGAGATAGCTAATACCCGGTAAAACAGTTGAGATTCGCACAAACTGATTTGAGCATCAATGTTATGTAACCACAAAAAAAATAAAAATACAAATCTTAGAATTTACTATATTGGAACATCTTGAGGAGAAAGCTATAGAGAATCTTTGTAACAAAAAAAATCAATTTTTTTGGACGTTTCTTTGGTAAACACTTTCTTGAATATTCTTTAAAATAAAAAAAATCATTATCTTCTGACATTATCTTTAGATCTTTCTTTGATCACCATACCCCAAATAACAATCTTCAAGTCATATTTAAATATGCCAGAAATCTTAATTGTTGTTATTTTATGCATTGAGTAGCTAATTGTTTTTACGTAAAAGGGTTCAAAATGCCCCTAGACTATTGGAAAAGGTTTAAAAATACTCTTCATTCACCTATTGGGCTAAAAATACCCCCTCATCTATCTTTTTGTTCACTTTTGCCCTTTAACCGCTAGGTAAATGCTGAATTAAAAATAAGGAAAATTGCTCTAATATACCCCTCTACTTTGATAAATAGTACATTCCTCTCCCTCGTTATACTATCAGGCCATTTAAAGGCCAACCGTTAGGAAAGTAGGAAAAATTACCCTTATTTTTAACCCCCGTCCAACAAAGCAATTAAAATGCCACCTGGAAAGCCACCATGGACAGATCCGACCCGTAACCCGTTCCACCCATTACTTAAATACTTATTTACCCATTTTTAATAAAGAAAATGGTCATTTTATCCGTTTAGCCGAGAGAACGACGGTGAGGCGATTTAGGGTTCCTCCTATATGCATCAATTCTCTTCCAAATTTTCTGTAAAATCCTTCAAAGGTATAGTTTTTTTCTTGATTCTATTAAACTTGGTTGCTGTTATTTCTCCTATTTTTTTTTGTTTTTTCCGATGTTAATCTTCTTTTTACTGAAGGTGATTTAGGGTTTATGTTAACCTTGATAGTTTAGTGTTTGCATGTGTGTTTTTTCAGATGTAGTAAGTCTCTATTATGTGAATTTTGTATGACAAATTGTTTAGTGTAGGGTTTACATGTGGGACTGCATTGTATCTCTTTTTGGGGAGAATGGAGTTTTTGTTTCTGGCAAAGATGATTGTATATGGTCCCCAAGTGGGACATTTTTATGTTGTTCCTTTATTGAATGTTGTAAATTTTTGTTGTTTCTTTAGAATTTGTGGTCCACCAATAGATTTGTTTAATAATATCGAGACTCGTGTGCCTACCCTTTATTATTTTATACTATTTTGTCTGCTTCATATGGGAATGCCCTTTATTATATTCAATGTTTGACATTAAAGTTTGTAATATTATATTATATTAAACTTTGTTAAGTTTATTTTAAATTCTGTCCTTTTTGCTTTGTACTATATTATATTTAATTTTGTTAACCTTTTTCTCTTGTTTATTTTGTAGGTTAAGGTGGTTAATGTGGACTTGTTATTCAATTATGGAGGTGACTGAAAAATAATTCCAAAAATAGTATATACAAGAAAGTTGGTGCACACTTGGAAACAGTATGATTCTGACCTTCTGCCTTTTATAGATTTAGTAAATAAATATACCTCATCTACTATAGAGTATGTTGGTGTCCAACAATTGATAGTTTGTGGTTCTTCCGGTAGATTTTATGAAGTAAAATGGGATGATGGTATTAGGACTTTACAAAACATGGTTTCTGACCATTTCAATGTAATTAATGTATTTGTTGTAGAGGATAGTAAAATGGGGTTACTGTTCCTAATATTTTCGACCATAATGAATCACAAACTGTAGACTATGAGGTTGCAACTGATTGTAATTCAAATGAGAGTGAAGATGAGACTGTTTTTTCAGATTATGACTCCGACTTGTCGTACCAATTGTGCTCGGTTCAATAGTTTGAGGTCTAGAGCAGCTTCATAATATGTGTATCAACTTGTGCGCATGGTTAAATTCAGTTAACAGATGATTCAGAGTCAAATTGGAAGAAGGAAACTAGTTTTGGAAGTTTAAACGGTGAGAATTTGACCAGAGTTGGACTTTTGAGTAAACGGCCGTGGAATGGGTCATGGGTGATCTCAACAGCTTCGTATGGTGATTTTCTACTTAGGCGAGCGTCCGGATTCGGATTTGGAGGTCCATAGGGTAATTTGAGGCGTTTCGACGAAAGTTGGAAAAATTGATGTTTGGAAAATGAAGATGTTTGACCCATAGTTGACTTTTGTGATATCGAGTCCGAATACGATTCCAAGAGTTGGAATAGCTCCGTTATGTCATTTTGGACTAGTATGCAAAATTTGGCATCATTCCGGGTTGATTTGATAGGTTTCGGTACGAGTTTTGGAAATTGGATGGTTTGGAAGTACCTAAGTTCGATTCATGGTGTGATTCGTCATTTCGACGTTGTTTGATGTGATTTGTGACCTCGAGTGAGTCCATGTTAAGTTATATGATTTGTTTGTGTGTTTGGACGGGTTCTCGGGGGCCTCGGGTGTGTTCCAGATGGGCTACGGGTCATTTTTCCCATTGTTTGGACTGTTGAATCTGTCATCTGGTTTCCTTCATTGCGTTCGCATCCTTACCTTTGCGTTCGTGTAGTGTTACTTTAGAAGGTGAGTTATTTCTTCTTCGCATTCGTGTTCAACCTCTCGTGTTCGCGAAGGTCTGCCTTCCCCTTCTTTGTGTCCGCAGCCCCCCCATCGCGTTCGCGTAGTAGAAATTAGGAACTGGAGGCTATTTCTTCTTCGCGTTCGCGTCATTATTCCCGCGTTCGCGTAACTTTTGTTTCTTACTCTTCGCGATCGCGTCCCTTCACTCGCGTTCGCATAGGGACTTTCTGGCAGCCTCATTCTTCTCTTCTTCGCGAACGCGAGCCCTTCTCCGCGTTCGCGATGCTTTAATATCTGGACAGAATATAAGTTTTTCAAATCAAGGGTTAGGCCATTTTTAACATTTTTGGAGTTCTAGAGCTCGGTTTTGGGCGATTCCTTGTGGGGTTTTCAAGAAAAACGATTGGATAAGTGTTCTTTACCTAGAATTTATTATATTCCATGAATTTGTCTTCATTTTTATAATTTAATTTGTGATTTGGGTTGAGTAAAATGTTGGTTTCTGAAGAAATTTCTAAAATAAAAAGTCATGATTTGAGGGGCCAAATAGTATCGGAATTTAATAAATTTTGTATGGTTGAACTCATATTGGAATGGGTATTCGATTTTTATAAAATTTATCGGGTTCCGAGGTGTGGGCCTCGGGGTCGACTTTTGGATCGATTTTTGGATTTTGTTAAAGATTGAGACTTTATGATCCAGAATAGTTTCTTATGTGTTCTATTTGTGCTTTGAAGTTAATTTAGTTAGATTTGAGCCGTCTGGAGGTCTTTTCACCCGAGAAGTGCATTTTCGAGTATCGGTTTGTCGTCTTTGAGGTAAGTATCTTGCCTAACCTTGTGGGGGAGGGGGAACTTCCCCTTAGGATTTGAGTCTTCTATGCTAATTGTAGTCCGTGCATGCGAGGTGACGAGTGTGTGCTCGAACTTATTTTGGAAAAATTTGCTCTAGGGTTCTTAGGTCCTTATGTTCACTACGTGGAAAGTATTCTGTTATGATTGGGTTTAATAATTGCTTAAATTGCCTCTATGTGCTTCATATGATGTTGTTAACTTTCCTATAATTCTTACGTGTTACATTGACCCTTAATTGCCTTAATTAAAGTGATTGTCTTCCTTATGGTTTTGGATACTTCTTGATTGTGAGTTCTTCTATGACTTCGTGCAAATATGTTACATGTCCAATTGTTGTGGTTACCGGTGTAGTTATCACGTGCTTATTATGTCTTGTTGTTTTGTTGAGGTTATTGTGCTTCTTGGTTTTTCCGTGACTCTAGGATGTACTTGTTGATTCCCTTGCCGAGATGTTGTTGCTTATGATATTGTTTCCCTTGCTGGGATGTTGTGGTTATACTATTGTTCCTTGTCGAGATGTTGTTGCTTATGATATTGTTTCCCTTGCTGGGATGTTATTGTTACTATTGTTGATTCCTTTGCGGGGTTGTTGTTGTTTCTACTGTTTGGGTGAGGAAAGAGTAATAAAGCACGAAGGGTGATGCCGTGCACATTTACATTTATATGATTCATGGTGAGGAAGAGTGATAAAGCACGAAGGGTGATGCCGTGCACATTTGCATTATTCATATGGTGAGGAAGAGTGGTAAAACACGAAGGGTGATTCCGTGCACATTTACATTTATACTATTCATATGGTGAGGAAGAGTGATAAAACACGAAGGGTGATGTCGTGCACATTTCTATTATTGATTGCTTGGTGGGGATTGAGAGTTAAAACACGAAGGGTGATGCCATGCACTTTCTGTTTGCTGTGTTTATTCGTTGTTATCAATTCAAGTTTTTTAACTGTTTAAATTCCTTTACTGTTGTGATTCTTTGTGTTGGAATCTACAGTGTTTTCAATACCTCACCGTATTTATAGATATACATTTCAATACTTCAAACTTCAAATAATTGTTACATCTTTAATTCAATTAGTTTCTCAATTATATTCTCTTAAACTGTCTGAGGTTGTATTTTACTTAAAAAGGAATTTCTACTAAGTTCTAAGTTATTAATACCCATGTTAAAGGTAATAATTCATTCGATGTTGTATTTTAATTGAAAGGGGTACTTTCTTTACTCAAATGATTTATAAAAACAACTTTAACTTTTCTCCCTGGTTTTTTCTAATTAGTTTAGAAATTGTAATTTACTTTGTATTATGTAAATGAGACTTCTGAACATCGTGAGTGTATTTGTACATACATTATGTATTGTATAGCATGTGGATTTTGTTGTTAAAAGTGAGATGGAAAAATATGTGGGCACAAGGTGTCATGTGTGCTGAAGGTTTGAAATTGAGATTATGATATGAGAAACCAAGGATTGAGATGGTCGGGATTGGGTATTAGACATGATGTGGTTGATTGAGTTGTCATTGACTTCTTTATTTGAATACATTCTTACTTGTCTCTATTCCTGTTATGTAAATGTTGATTTACTTGGTTATCTAATTTACTTGGTTATCGTTCGTTACTACCCGTGTTCTCCCTTTATTGTCCCTACTGTTTGTATTTTGATTTTTCTTTGCTGTTGATATTACCTCGTTATCTTTATCTCGATATTTTATTACCACATCCTATTCATTTTATTTGACCAGTAGGTGTCTTTACTATTCCTCGTCACTACCCCACCGAGGTTAGTCTTGATACTTACTGGGCACCGTCGTGGTGTGCTCATACTACACTTCTGTACATTTTTGTGTACAGATCCAGGTATTGATCGATAGTAGCTGTGCGGGTCGTCGCGGTGGAGACTCACGATAACCTGTTGCTGCGTTCGCAGGCCTCGGAGTCACCTTCGTTTGTATTTACGTTCCATTGATTCCTTCTCGTTCTGGAATAGTGTTGTATTAATTTTTGTATAACTACTCTTTCTTATGACTTGTACCACCGGTTTTGGAAATTGTGATTTATTCAGAGTATTTAATTTGAAGTTAGTAAATGTCAATGTTAATTCAGTTAATGTTAGGCTTACCTAATTTAGAGACTAGGTGTCATCACGACTCCTTCGGAGGAATTTTGGGTCATGACATGATGATTTAGAAGTAATTGCACTACAAAAAAGAGGGAGATTTCTGATAAGTTGATTGAATACAAAGACCTATACAAAGGAATAACATTCAAAAATATACTTGAGTCTAGAAAAGTGATAAATAATTGTTATGGTTTAAAACAACTCAAGAGTGATAACATTAGACTGAGGTACAGGTGTGAGGTTGACTGCCCCTTTGTATGTCTAATTTCTGAGGATAAGAATGGTAGTGGGGTTAAGATCAAAACTCTTAAGTCAAAACACAAGTGTAACCCTGCATATGACAACCCTAGGATAGACAAAAATACTATAGCAGAATATTTTAAGAACAAGTTGCAAGAGAATCCTATGATCAAAGTTAAGGAGATGAAAATGACCTTAAAAAATACTTTCAACATCAATGTTAGCCATGCAAAAGTGTAAGAGGTCCAAGAGAATGATACTTGAATCCCTTGCTGGTAGTTTTACTGATGAGTATAATAAGATAGAGGCATATGCTAATGAATTGAGGTTGAGTAATCCAGGGAGTGATGTAATAGTTACCTTATCAAAGGATGCACTTGCTGAAGGAAAAAAGAAGATTTTCTAGGATGTATATTTGTTTTCATGCTCAAAAAATGGGGTTAAAGAGTGGGTTGAGACCCTTTATTGGCTTGGATGAAACCTTTTTGAAAGGAAAGGTCAAAGGTCAGCTTTTAGTTGTTGTTGCTCTTGATTCAATGAATCATTTTTTTCCTATTGCTTGGGCTATTGTGGATAAAGAAACAAAGGTCACCTGGACCTGGTTCTTGACATTGTTGAACAATTCATTAGACCTCAAGTTAGGGGAAGGATACACATTCATGTTAGACATGCAGAAGGTACTTATTCTATTTTACTTCAACGTTTATCTTTTAAAATTATTGACTGTTTCCATTTTATTTTTAGATGTTTAGTTTTCTGCATCTTATATATGTAGGGCTTGATTGAGGCAGTTCAGGCAGTAGTTCCTGATACACACCACAGATACTGTGTGAGGCATATAGAGGCTAACTGGTGTAGAAGATGGGGTGATGGGGATTTGAAGAAAAAGTACTTATGGTGGTGTGCATGGAGTAGCTATGAAGAAGACTTCAAGGATCAATTGAAAAACTTGGGAGAAATTGATGAAAAAGATGATGAAGACTTGTTGAGGTATCCTCCACAATCATGGTGTAGAGCATACTTTGACACAATATGCAAGAACCAACAAGTGGCAATAACCTAACAGAATCCTTCAACTCATGAATACTAGGAGCTAGGCATACACCAATTATCAGAATGCTTGAAGACATAAGAGTTATGGTGATGAATATGTTGAGAGAGCATGAAGGCGAAGTGATGACTTGGACTGAAAATATAAGTCTTCATACCATGAAATTATATTATCAATTCCTGAATAGTGCACAAAAATGTACTGTTGATTCTAATGGAAAAAATGGTTATGAGGTGAATGAAGGGACTACTGGAAAACATAGAGTGAATATCAACCTGAAAAAATGCACTTGCAGAACATGGGACCTTACTGGGATCCCATGTCCTCATGCTATTAGTCTGAGATTCATTAGTGGTTCACCAAGGAGGCTTATCTCTCCACTTATGCACATAAGTTAGAACCAATTAGAGGAGATAAGTTTTGGAATATAGAGCCAACTCATGCAATGGATCCACCCCTGCTAGTGAATATGGCTGGTAGGCCTAAAGTGAAGAGGACTAGACAAAAGAATGAGACAATAAATAGGCAAGGGGAGTGGTCTCAATCCAGAAAAGGCAGGGTGATGACTTGTTCCACATGTGAAAAGCGTGTGCATAATGCTAGGGGATGTCAAAAGGTAACCTGACACCCTTATTATATTACTTCACTAAATTAACATACTGTCCTAATTTTGTTACTTTATATCTTTGACAGCAAAGCAAGAGAAAGCATCCACATGTTGGTAAGAAAACAAAAAAGAGGTCAAGGACAATGGTTGATGAAGATCATGAGGACAACATGGCCAGATCTCCAACTGCTACAGGTCTGTCCTTAGAAGAGGAGCTGCAACTAACAGCACCACAAGCCAGTCAGGCCAGTCAAGTTAGCATCAATTCTGGACCTCATTACATGTTTATGCTAACACCATCCCTGTCTAGGAAGCAATCCATCAACAATGTAGAAGCAGATTTTGACTATCCAGAAGCAGATTTTGATAATCCAGAAGTGTTAGAGCCAAAGACTAGACTCCAAAGCAGGGAGCAACTAGGCACAACAACTGGAAACAAGGACTATTAACTTTGTTGGTGATGCCAGTGGTGTGAGTTTGCCAACACAACTTCCTTACTCACCCAAAAAACTTACATGCAGGGGAAAACTGCCATAATAGGAAACTAACCAGAGAGGCAACGACTAGCCAAGTTGAAGTCAAGACAGGGAAATGGCAATTCACAGAACTAGTCAAGTTCTGAACATGTGATAGTTTTTGGTATCTTGGCTGATGTAATTACTGCATGTGACAGTGCTTTTAACTTAACTGTTAGGCACTTTAACTTAAACTTTTCAATGTGGATGTCATTTTATTACTTGAGTGGTATCAGTTTTTGGGGTTATAAAGTGATATCCCTTTTGGGTCCTTTCAACAGAATGGTGTTGAATTATGTTGTCTATGAATGAAGTTATGTAACTGTTATGTTTATGTTGCTGAATGAAGTGAATGCTGATTTTTAATAAAGTTATGTTGACTGTCCAGCTATGTATTATGTTGTTGAAATATGTTGTGTTTGTCACAAATGGATATACATTACAAAGGGAATTATGTTGAAGTTATGTTGTGTTTGTGATAAAGGGAATTATGATACAAGAAAGCTGTATACTTAAACAACATAAACAACCAGTAAAACATAGTTGGAAATATTAACAATACAAAGAAGCTAAGTAGAAATACAACCTAATATTAGACACCCACAAGTTAGACACCTACAAGTTAACTCCCTACTAGAGCTAACATTACAATGAACACATCTCCTAAGCCAATTATTTCTTCATTGAAGCAGCAACGAACCCCAAAAACAGTGCCGATGAAATCAATAGAATGATCCACATCTTTGATACTTTCTCTTCCAATGTTGAAACTTTAACCACTTGAGAATGGTTTTTAGCCTCCATGGCAGCTACTTCTTGCTTCAATTTCTCTATGTCCAACATAATAACATCCACTGACGACCCCAATTCTCTAATTGCATTCATAGGATTAACTGGAAAAACTTCATCTTTCCACAAGAAAAATCGACATGAATAATCCTGTCAATAACAGTAAATTACATTTAGACTAAAACACTTATACATTATACAATTGAAAAGCTTAATTTGTAGTTATACATTATACAATTGCAAAAAAGAAAAAACCAAACTTTACAACAAAACCAACAAACCTTAGGCTTAGGGCATTTATAAAACTTCTTTCCAGGATTAGAAATAGTTTTCGAAGTTAAGTGGCTGGCTATCATACAAAAATGACACTTAATATGAGGATAGACAAGAGTGGATGAGCTTCCTTGAGACATTTCACATTTGAGGAAAGAAGGAGAGAAGATGAGCAGAAATTTTCTCTGATATGAACCCTAGAATTTACGCATATGGTGGTATTGGGAAGAAGAAGGCATCTGACGAGTTATATTAACAGGTTACAAGTCGAATCAATCCAACGTGGCTTTCCAGTTGGCATTTTAATTGCTTTGTTGGACGGGGGTTAAAATAAGGGTAATTTTCCACTTTCCTAACAGTAGGCCTTTAAATGGCTTGATAGTATAACGAGGGAGAGGAATGTACTATTTATTAAAGTAGAGGGGTATATTAGAGTCTTTTCCCTAAACATAATTATTATTCTTTTTGTAAAACTTAAAAAAAATATTTTGCAAAATATTTTCGTTTTTTTAAGCTAATGCGCCAGTAGTCCACTAATTTAGTAAAGTCTTCTTTTTTTTTTCAATTTTTACAAAAAAACAATTCAGTTTTTACAAAAAAAATATTTTTTCCAGTTTTAAAGCATTTTTTTTTATAAAAACTGATTTTTTTTGTAAAATAGAAAAAAATTGTTTTAATAAAATATTTTTATTTTTTAAAAACTGAAAAAAAATATTTTCAACAAAATATTTTCTTTTTGAAAAATATTTTTTTTCATTTTTTTAAAAGTATATAAATTTCACGCGGCAACTTCTTATTGGTCGAAATTAAAACATCTAAATTATTAGAAAGACTAACCCATATCTAACCATTTTTCGGACTAAGCCGCCCCAAACATTAACCCGACCCGAATAAACAGTTCAACTAAAAAAAAGACGTGCCACTTCCATCTAACTTTGGGTTATCTATACCCCTACTGTCATACTTTGGAACAAAAATACTTATATTTTGGATGGAGTGTCATGTTGAAGCACTAGATTAAAACGACTCATTTCATTTTTTTACCCGACCCATTTTTTTTAAAAAACACAACCCGGCCCCTATTTTCATTTTTTAGTTTTTTTTTTTAAATTTCAGTTTTTGAAAAATATATTGTTGAAAATATTTTTTTCAGTTTTTAAAAAACGAAAATATTTTATTAAAAATAATTTATTTTCTGTTTTTACAAAAAAAATGCTTTAAAAACTGAAAAAATAATATTTTTTTGTAAAAACTGAATTGTTTTTTGCAATTTTTTTTTAAAGTTTTACAAAAAGAATAATAATTATGTTTAATTCAATATTGACCTAACAGTCAAAGGCCATAAGTGAACCAAAAAGGTGGATGAAAGGGTATTTTTAGCCCAATAGGTGAATGAATGGTATGTTTAAACTTTTCCAATAGTTTGGGGACATTTTGAACCCTTTGGACCAAATTGATTTAGTTTATGCATCTCATCAGAGAAAAGGGCATCGTTTTACTTACATTTCTTTTGAATTTGACATTATTTTCTGAAAAATTAAAAACGGGAGGAGTTAGTTATGCGTAATAATCTCATTATATTTTATCATTTCAAAGGTAAAATCCTATGAAAGATTACTACGAAAACTTAACTCAATCCCAAAAGTTAGTTCATAAAGTGAGAATTATGTGCTTACTAATTTTATTATAACACTATGTGTGAGTAACTTTCCCTTTAAAAAATAAAAGAAAAAGAAAAAAACATATTTTTTTAGTTTACCACACGATATACGTTATATACATAATTAGGGTTATGATTAATCCGGATTCGCGCCATCTAAGACCATTAAAGAGGAAATGCTACCTATCAGGATTCTTTCAAATTGTAGTGCGCCACCAAAGACCTCTCTTTCTCTCTCTCTCTCTCTCTCTCTCATATATATATATATATATATATATATATAAGGATAAATCATATCCATTTCACTATAATTTGTAGAAAAAATGCTTTCGAATATCATTCCACTACAACGGGAATTAAATGTTAAATTTCGGTATGGAAACACAAAATTAGGAGGAAAATAAAGAAAAACTGTTAGAAGAAAAAACGGGGAAAAAAAACAGTAAACTATAAGAAATATTCCGAGTCCACAATTTGCTTGTGCGTCCTTAAGGAATTTTAACCCCCTCACACGTTGCCAAGGTAATGGATTAAATCCTCCTAGGATGAAATGGAATAAACCTTCCTGCAACAGTGACAATACAAACTGCAGGATACCAACGAACTCAAAGAACGGAGCAAAATCACACTTACGAATTTGAGAGAGAGAGACTGCGAATTAGAATGCAGTATTTTTAGAAAGAAGAAAGTTCTGTAATCTTTTTGGTATATCAAAACCGAAGCCATGCCTCAGAATTTATAGGCAATTATTGGAAGAGGTGTGATGTTTGTTCTGGAAAAAGTGCCTTTTCAAAAGTTTACGCTGCCTGCCGCGGTCCTACCGCGGTTACGCCAGGACCGCGACCAGAGTGGCCCTCTGAATCTGCAGAACGGTTCTGGCGCGGTCCTACCGCGGTTATGCCAGGACCGCGGCCAGACTATACTTTTGAATCTTCAGCAGTGATCTGGCATTTAATTAATTATTAAATAATTAATTAAATAAATTTTGTCCAAAAAATAATTTTATCGATCATTTGACAAATCCAAATCCAAATCCAAATCCGAAGCCGAGCCGAGCGAGCGACGACGATGGCGCGATGGTTTATTCTCTTCAACTCCTTTTAAGAGCTCTAAGAAGTGATCCCATATTTTTACACACAAGTGTAGTTGTCTTTCACCAATGTGGTACAAAGTTCATGATAAAAGCTCGCTTGATTCAAATTTTCATTTCCCTCCATTTTATTTCCCACAATTTCCCAATTCACACTCTTAGACTTTAAAGCCCAATGCTTAAAGTCTTTAAAGCTTAATGCTTAAAGTCCAACAATTCCCCACATGAATGAGAATGGTTGTAACAAGAATGATCATCGATGAAAGTTGTGTGATTTGCAAGTAAGGATTAATTGCATCTGGATAAGTCGGTTTCCCTTTGAACTTTCCGTAGTGAGAATATGTCGGATATACTCGGTCAATCGGTAGATTTGATATCTTTGAACCGTCGAACTTTAGTGTATACCTAGACAACCATTTGTCACACAATCAACCCTTAACCGTCTTTTGGTTCTCATTGTTGTGTTCGTTTCAGCCATGACAGCTCCTGGTTTTATAAGTGCGTAGAGAATTGGCCTTACCGAATTCTCATTGAAGCGGCTTCAACTTCACACTTACATAGGTGATTCCTAAACATGCAATCCTCTAGATTGACACTATTTGATAAATACCACATCAAACTTAGGTAATCATTAAAGAATGTGTAAAGTTCTATCCTTGTTACTGAACATTGTCTTCATCACGAAAAGGGACCAAAGATTTTACTTTGACAATGTTGAACCGGTCAATCACAACTTTGTTTGAGCTCCTTGAACCTAGATCTCGGAAAATCCAAAATTCTAGGTAGAGTTACCGCCATATTGACTTGTCCTCGGCCATAGTCCCATTCCTTTAGATAATTTCTCAACTCCCTCTCTAGTTAAGCCTTTTGTAAGCGGATCTGCCACATTATCCTTTGATCTTACATAATCAATGTCACACCTCATTTTTACCTACACCCCCAGGGGCGTAAAGGGAGTTTTTTCAATTAAGGGATAATCGAAAATAGGATTTATTAATTAATTTAGAGTCGCCACTTAGGAGATTTATGGTGTCCCAAGTCACCGGTTGAATCCCGAATCGAGGAAAAGGTTGACTCTGTATTACAGTCCGCGAACCAGAAATCCAAGTAAGGAATTCTGTTAACCCGGAAGAAGGTGTTAGGCATTTCCGAGTTCCGTGGTTCTAGCACGGTCACTCAACTGTCATATTCGGCTTATTTATCTGATTTTAATACATGTTGAACCTATGTGCAAATTTCAACTGTGTACCGCTTTTATTATTGTTATTTTTACCGAGAATTGCAACATCGTGAAAATACATCTCAAACCACGTCACATCAATGCACCCGTGGTTATTGACATATTTCAACTCTGTTGAGATTTGGATTTGGGTCACATAAATGTGCATCCGAAGATAACATTATTAAATACGCGCCTAAAGCGACTAGCGTATCATTATTTTGAGAAGGTCGTGAAATCTTGCTAAAACGGCCTATCTGAAGTCTAATTAATTATTAACCATTTATTGAGGGCCCCATAGCTTGCGTTTTATTTGGCGAGGCTCGTCTCATTTTTTATTTTTTAGGGGAATCCTAAAATAATCCTGGTTAATTACATGCTTGAAAAGCCATCACTTATTTATCGGATTAAAGCAAGCGCAACTGGAAAACTACAATCAAACTTTGTAAAAGGAGATTATTTCATGCCTTATTCTATAAGTCAATATTACTGAAATTGAAAATACGGAGTTGACAAACAATACATACATTCAAAAGAAAACTAATTATCCTATAGCTAATCTAAACCCACATTGTTAGATGAAATGAACCGTTGGAACTAATTGTTTTCAAATACTTGAAACTAAACCAACCTTGATTACTAATGATTACGAAAGTTTGATAAACTAAATCATTAATTTAAATAACTGATTGGATTAGTGTTCTCAGCCTTACTACATTGAATCGCACTTCAAATATATCAAGCCTATGGATTATAGGAAATTACTAACCAATTATACTTACCTAACACTTACGGATCTTTGTTACTAACGAGATTCAAAAAATCACAAACTTCGAGTTACTTCTATTCCAATATCTGCGAGTTTAAAGTTAGATTTTACCAACCAATTAAATCGATTCACTACATTAACTAATTACCAATTCGAGTTGGGATGTGATTCCGAAGCTACATTATTCTAAATATATGAATTAGCAAAACTGAAGCTGATAACTATGCAATTCCTACAGAAATACGTCTAATAGTTCAACAATCTAACAATTCTGCTCAAATTAAACTTGCATACTATATTAACTAATATTCATGTCATTACAAGGGTCTTGCGTCCGTAATCCAACGTTATGCCATATTTAGCTGCTAAACAGTGATAAGCAAATCCAACAATCAAATTATTCGTCCGGCTCTAAACTAACTCACGATTGCCATTAAATACAAAACAATGTGACTACAAGATTACAATGCCATTTATCAAGACGAATGAGGATTGTGAATAACAATATCGTTTCATGCTTTGAATAACTTCTTATTTTTAAAACTTAACTACAACTAAATGAAGTTAAACTAACACATGTCTAACAAATGACCAAATGTCCCAAATAATCCATGAATTTAACAGTCCAAACCCATCTAAATTATTGTAGAAAAGTTTAATTACAGTCCAAATTACTACAATCAACTATGATAAAATACGGCAAGAAATTTTAGCTTCCAATGAAGTTATACTTCCATTTTTCATATTTATTCTGACTGGACAACTACATGATTTGAGATTCAGGACATATACCTGGTTTAGGCAATACAAGAAGAGGAAGAAAAAGGTCAGCAACAGTAGTAGCCAACAAAAGTTGCAACGACAGTGTAACAACGAAATAAACAGCAACTACAAACTGTCCCCAGCATAGAGCAGAAAAAAAAGGAGCGTTCTAGTTATTTCAAGTTCTCAAGCCAAGCAAATAAAATAACTTCTCTTTTTCAAGTTTTCTACTTTCGAAATACAATTTTTTTTTCAATTGAGCATTCAAGTTTTTTTTTCGGTCCTCCTTTGTCTCTTTTTTTCTTAGTTCTCCCCCTCCAATTTCCAGCCTCAACACCCTTTTGATACAAGTCTGCCCCCTCTCCAACCTACTGCCCAACCTTTTTTCTTATTGAAATCAGAATTTTCCACTAAATTTCCACTAAGGAAAGCTTTTCCTTAATTTCACCCCCCCATTCCCTTTTGTTCCCCATTATCACATTAATTTAAAGACACTAACATCCCACTAACAACACACTAACATTAACATATTATTCCTACTGTTTCATTCTCAAATTATCCCTGAAAACCCCTTAATATTACTGCCTATCAGCTGTACCAACTCATTTAAGGAAGAAAGTTAATCATTTGACTAAACTAATTCCCATATGATCACCTAAATTACTACAGCTATAACTAATTCCAGCCAGAAAAATACATCAAGTACAAGAGTTTCAATGATTCAGAATAATGCTCATAATCAAACAGAATCTGAATTAATCGGACAATTAACAATTGAACACTATAAACAACAGAATGCCAAATGATTCAAACTATACGAAAAACCTAGTCAACGAAGCTTAATTAGTCGATTACATATTATAATTGACACTGAACAAAAATTTTAGTGTTATTGACAGAATCATGGATTAACTGGAAACTAATTAATCGACGCAACTTATTAATCGATTACACAAATTATAACACATAACAATTATAGCAAACATAAACAAATGACAAAATTGGACCAAATAAAAAGGTCTGCTGAAGATGAACAGAATCAATTGACAAAAAGAATTAAAAAAACCAATAAAACTAAACTAACAAATAAATAGATATAAACAGATACAAAACGGAACCAATTGGAAAAGACAAATACCTCAAGAACTAGGACACTAGGCAATCCTGACTTGAACTCTGACTCGTACCCTTTTTTGAGGTCGAACGGACCTTAATCGAGTGTTCTCAACTGAGAACACTTCGACTAAGGTCCATTGAACACCCAAAACCTCTTTTATTTGGACAGAATTCCAGGCTTGTGTTTTTTAGAGTTCTTGGGCTTGATTTGGGGCTCGAGTGTTTCTAGCCAGATTCGAACCAAACCAAGCTTGGTTTGGTTACGAGTGAGGTCAGAGGAGTAACTGGTGCGAATTAAGGACTGGTTGGGTAGATCTAAGTTTGGCTCGAATCTTCAATTGAAGATTCGAGAAGTTCCAGGAAGATTCGAGCTAAACGATTACCGGATTTGGATCGAGGGTGGTCAGGAGGTCTTAGGGTGTTGGTTTGGTGACCGACGACGTTGTTGCCGTCAGGTTTTAGGCGGAGGTAACCTAAGGCGGCTAGGGTTTGGGGTTCGTCTCTGAAAGAGACGATGAACAGGGATGGGGGGTGTTTGGTTTGGGGGGCTGGGGTAGGATATTAAGTTTATATAGGGGAGGGGTGGTTTGATCTTGGCCGTTGGATCAATCATGATCCACGACCTGGATCAATTCACTTAAAGGGGACGACACCGTTTGGTCTCATTCAGAGACTGGGTCGACCCGGGTCGAAATGGACCGGGTTGTGAGGGAAGCTTGGGAGCCATTAAATCAAAAGCAATGAATGGTCCCGATAAAATACAACCATACGGTGTCGTTTGGTTTAATGAAAGAACTGAACTGGACCGTTAGATCTGTTTGATCAACGATCCAGATGGAAAGTGCTAATACGACGTAGTTTGGTTTGTCTTTTGAGATTAACTGGATCGGGTACCATCAAAACGACATAGCTCTTGCCCTATACTACGTCGTTTGGTGGTCTTTGGGTTGACATACTTGGGCCGGGTAGGGCGTGTGACTTTTGAGCCTGAATTCTCTTTTAAAAACTGGCCCAGTCCGAATTTTCTTCATTTTTTGAACTCTTTTCCTTTTCCTTCTTTAATTTCAAATTTAAACACAATTCCTAATTAAATTGTAAAATCAAAAATAAAACTACACAAATATTAATTAACACTTATAACAATTAACACACAAATTAAAACCTTAAAATAAAATCACACAATGACAACAAATAGAATAAAACACATATTTTTGTGATTTTCCTTTTAGAGCCAAATGATGGTTTAATTAATTCTTAAAGGCATAATTAAATCCTAAATATGCATGCAACATGTATTTTTTTGTATTTTCCAATTAACTACAACAAAGTAAACATTTACGGACAAAAACACAAATAATTATCCAAAAATGCCACGCAAATCCTAAAAATTGCACACCAAGAGTAGTTCACAAATCACGTGCTCACAGCTGAAATCACAGCTGAAATCACACCAAAAGTAGTTCACCAAGCTTTTGGAGTAGTTTTAGTGAAGCAAAAATCACGTGCTCACAGCTGCCCCTCTTTGTCTAAAAACACGAAGGGTTTTTGTGTAAAGATAAAGTGAGCGGATACGAGCGATTTTTGCCTGTTGGAATACTCCGTGTGAAGCATTTTTTTGAAAAAGATTTAACCGAACCTTTGCTTCAAAGGTTTCCTACATATCCCTGGCTAGAAGGGAATCAGGCTAATGTAGTTCGGGAAGTTTTGGCAGCTAGGACTACCATGGAACTACAATTTTGTTGTTACTGCTGTTGCATGCTGTTGCTACTGCTTTACCGATCTCCTTATTACACCGTGCCAAAAGAAAACAAGAAGTTAGACTAAACTAGGAATTACAAAATCTTATCTATCTTCCACTTGCTCTGGTTGCTTTGCTTTCTTGTCGGCTTGTGTTTCCTCTGGTGCTTTTCTTTCGAAAACTGCTGGGGATGACACTGGCCTTTTGCCTTTCTGAACACAAGTTTTATCACTCCGCTCTGTCTGCTGGGGACGCTGCTTCCTACATTAAAGCTTGTTATGCTGAGGATTTTTATTGTAACCCTCCTCATTACTGACTTCTGATTTGATCTTGAAATGTATTCCTCTGTTCTGCAGGCAGGCTCCTGACTCCAACTTGACTTTTTAAAGATGACACAACCTCCATTCTCCAGGAGGGTTCCTGACTTCAACATAATTTAAAAATATAACAACCTCCGTTCTACAGGCGGGCTCCTGACTCCTTCAACTTTTTAAAATAAACAACCTCCGTTCTACAGGCGGGCTCCTGACTTCAACAACTTTCTCCAAATAATTCAGCCTCCATTCTCCAGGCGGGCTCCTGACTTCAACATAATTTAAAAATATAACAACCTCCATTCTACAGGCGGGCTCCTGACTCCTTCAACTTTTTTTAAAATAAACAACCTCCGTTCTACAGGCGGGCTCCTGACTCCAATTTAAAATTTAACAACCTCCGTTCTACAGGCGGGCTCCTGACTTCAACAACTTTCTCCAAATAATTCAGCCTCCATTCTCTAGGCGGGCTCCTGACTTCTCCAACTTTTAAATAATTCAGCCTCCATTCTCCAGGCGGGCTCCTGACTTCAACAACAAAAAATAATTCAGCCTCCATTCTCCAGGCGGGCTCCTGACTTCTTTAAATATAACAACCTTTGTTCTACAGGCGGGCTCCTGACTTCTCCAACTTCTTGAAAATAATTCAGCCTCCATTCTCCAGGCGGGCTCCTGACTCCAACTTAAAATTTAACAACCTCCGTTCTACAGGCGGGCTCCTAACTTCTCCAACTTAAAATTAACAACCTCCGTTCTACAGGCGGGCTTCTGACTTCAACAACAACTTAAAAATAATTCGGCCTCCATTCTCCAGGTGGGCTCCTGACTTCAACAACTTTGAAAATAAATCAGCCTCCATTCTCCAGGCGGGCTCCTGACTTCAACAATTTCTTAAAAATTTCAGGTGTTTTATTCCTCTGAAAACTGCTGGGGATAACACCGATATTTTATTTCACCAATATGTCATTTTCCTTTTTCAAAGACTATTTCCTTTAAAGCTGGCGCTTTCACTTCCCTGAAACCTGTCGGGAATAACACTGCTGTGGAATTATCTTCCTCCTTTTAACAATGGTGGGGATGATATTAATTCAAAGGCCATTATTTTTAAAACTTTGGGTTATCTTGCTTCTTCCAAGATTGTTTTTCTTTTAAAACTTGTATCTCCATTCTCGTATACTGCTGGAGATTTTACTTCCTTCAAAACTTGTGTTATCTTCTCTCTTTCCCAAATGGCTATCTGATTTTAAGAAAATTTTCGTAATGAGGGAAAATTTTCTGCCCCAGTTTGATAATCTTCTTTGTGACCCTGTCTTCCTGCTGTCAATAATATTTCCTTTCCCTGCTTTAAATCAAAGAAAAATTTGTTAGTTTAAAACGGGGCGAGTGGTCGTACCACTTCTGCTGGGGAAGGTTTTTCCCTTTTCTTTTCCCTACTTTGCTATAAAACTTGCTGGGGATGATACTGTTTGTTGGGGCTGATATTCCTGTTGGGGATGATTTTTCATTTCTCTTCCTTCTTCGCTCTGTGTTGTCCGACCATTGCGGAACTTGGTCGAGAATCTATCGGAGTTGTTCCTGTATCTCGCAAATCTGCTGGGGATCCTTTTGGAATTTGATCCATAACTTTTCAACTGTTGTTCTTTCTGTTTTTCTCTGACTTCCCCTGGATGTTTGGTCCTCTTGGGATCTAGACCCATTCGTCATTTGGTCTTGCGACAAACTTCTTTTTGCTTTGTCGCCTTATCTTTGGCCTGTCCTATTCGCATTTTGCTTTGCACCATTTTGCCCGCTGGTAGTAAGCTCTGAAAATTCTTCTAAAAAACAAACTGCTAGGGAGGTAAAGTCTTTAAACCAAGAAATGATAAAGTGATGATTTCAAAAATAGAAAAAGAAGAAGTCTTTCTGAACAAATGCTGGGGAAAAAGAAAGAAAAGAACTTATCTGAGATATAACCGATCCCAACGATCATGTCATGCACTCCGAACTAATCAACCCAGTCTTTTTGTATCAATCAATCTTTCGGACGGCCTCATCTGGCTGGGGATAAACAAGCACTCAACTCTCTGCCAAATGCGGATCATTTCCGCTAATCTTGTCTTGTCGCCTCATAGTGCCCTTCGAGGGGTTTTCACTAATAATACTCTCTCGTTTCTCTCAACTCCCGTCATCTTATGGTGCCTGTGAAGGTTTTCACCGATAATACTCTCTCATTTTATTTTATTTTTCAGCTGGGGATTGGAGTGTTGTAGATATGACGCTCTTTGCTGGGGATTCTTTTGGCTATCAATTCATTTCCAGCTTATGATCTTCTTCTTTGCTGGGGATCAGAGTGTTATTCCCGACATCCATTTACTTGACTTGGCACTTCTCGGAGGCTGATCGGGAGGTCTTTTTTGGACATCAATATGGGTTTTTTGTGTATGGCTAAAGAAAAGGGGTATCAAGAGGGTTCAAAATCATTTTGATGGGTAAAACATTACAACTCTTGGAATCGAACTTTCTTCCCAAAATTACAAACACAAACTTCTGCCCCAATTTTTCTTGCTTGGGGATTTTTACTTTTTTTTTGTT
This sequence comes from Nicotiana tabacum, assembly GCF_000715075.1. Classification (NCBI taxonomy): domain Eukaryota; kingdom Viridiplantae; phylum Streptophyta; class Magnoliopsida; order Solanales; family Solanaceae; genus Nicotiana; species Nicotiana tabacum. Next base: position 3,766,133 of record NC_134088.1, read on the forward strand.
ACATTATGACCGAGCCGTGAGGCGCCTACGTATCCTTCTTGAGAAATCAGGTCAAACGTAGTTCCCAATTCCTTTGTTTTTCTTGTGACTTTTCTTTTGTCTTTATTATCATTATTTTTCTCTTTTTCTTTTTCTTTCATTTTAATTATTGATTCCAAAAGAGGGATATGAAGAATAAATAAGGCTCAAAAGGGGAAGCAAAGGTTAAAGTGTTTGGATAGAAGAAAGAATTGCCTCTGTCATTTCATGCTCCGATAAATGCCAACCACAAAGAAACAACAATTACAATCAAAAGAAATCACACCTAATATCTCTTAACTGCGTCAGAATTGATAGCCATGTCGACGCATTTCCCATCGATATCTGTTAAACATAAAGCGCCATTGGACAACACTTTGGTTATAATGAACGGTCCTTGCCAATTCGGGGTGAACTTGCCTTTTGCTTCGGCCTGATGTGGCAGGATTCGTTTCAACACCTGCTGCCCCACCTCAAATTTTCTAGGGCGCACCTTCTTATTGTAGGCTCTCACCATTCTCTTTTGATATAACTGGCCATGACACACAGCTGCCAATCTCTTTTCATCAATCAAGTTCAACTGCTCCAAACGGGTTTTGACCCACTTGTCATCATCAATCTCAGCCTCAGCGACAATCCGAAGGGATGGAATTTCAACTTCCACCGGTATTACTGCTTCAGTTCCATATACCAACAAATAAGGGGTTGCACCTACTGAAGTCCGAACGGTAGTGCGATAACCCAACAATGCAAATGGTAATTTCTCATGCCATTGTCTGGATCCTTCTACCATCTTCCTTAGTATCTTCTTGATGTTCTTGTTGGCTGCTTCAACTGCTCCATTCGCCTTGGGACGATATGGTGTGGAATTACGGTGTGTAATCTTAAACTGTTGACATACCTCTTTCATCAAATTGTTGTTAAGATTAGCACCATTATCCGTGATGATCACTTTTTGGGACCCCAAATCTACAAATGATATGGGAGTGAACAAAATCCACCACTGCCTTCTTGGTTACCGACTTGAAAGTTTTAGCTTCAACCCACTTAGTGAAATAGTCGATGGTCACTAGAATGAACCTATGACCATTGGTAGCTGCCGGCTCAATAGGTCCAATGACATCCATGCCCCAGGCAACAAATGGCCATGGCGCTAACATTGTATGCAATTCTGTCGGCGGAGAATGAATCAAATCTCCGTATATCTGACATTGATGGCATTTCCGCACGAAATTGATGCAATCACGCTCCATAGTGAGCCAATAATACCCTGCTCGAAGAATCTTCTTTGCCAATACATATCCGCTCATATGTGGCCCACAAACTCCAGCATGTACCTCTGTCATAACTGTCGTGGCTTGACTGACATCTATACATCTCAGCAATCCCAAATCTAGGGTTCTTTTGTACAACACTCCTCCACTGAGGAAGAATCCACTTGACAATCGCCGAATGGCTCTTTTTTGATCTCCGGTGGCCTACTCCGGGTATATCCCCATCCTGAGGTACTCCTTGATGTCATAAAACCATGGCTCGCCATCCACTTCTTCCTCTATCATGTTGCAATAAGCATGTTGATCAGGAACCTGGATGTGCAACAGGTCAACATGAATTTTATCTGGGTGGTGCAACATTGATGCTAAAGTGGCCAATGCATCGGCAACCTCATTATGAACTCTTGGGATGTGTCTGAACTCCACTGATCGAAATTGCTTGCTCAGATCGTGCAAACATTGATATGGTATGAGCTTCAAATCCCGTGTTTCCCATTCACCCTGAATCTGATGCACCAGGAGGTCCGAGTCTCCCAAGACCAAACGTCCTGGACATCCATGTCTGCAGCTAGTTGCAGACCCAAAATGCATGCCTCATACTCAGCCATGTTGTTGGTACAATAGAAACGCAGCTGAGCTGTAACAGGATAATGACATCCTGTTTCAGAAATAAGTACCGCTCCTATTCTAACTCCCTTCGCATTTGCGGCTCCATCAAAGAAAAGCTTCCAACCTAGTTCCTCAGGTAATTCCAACTCATCTATATGCATTACCTCCTCGTCAGGAAATACGTCCTCAACGACTCGTATTCTTCATCAACAGGATTCTCAGCCAAGTGATCAGCCAGTGCTTGGGCTTTCATGTCCGTCCTCGTCACATAGACGATGTCAAACTCCATGAGTAATATTTGCCATTTTGCTAACCTCCCTGTGGGCATAGGCTTCTAGAAAATATACTTTAGTGGATCCAAGCGTGAAATGAGATAAGTAGTATATGAGGACAAATAATGCTTCAATTTTTGGGCCACCCAAGTTAGGGCGCAACATGTCTTCTCGAGTTGAGTGTACTTAACCTCATATACTATAAACTTCTTGATGAGATAATAGATGGCTTGCTCCTTCCTTCTTGTAATGTCGTGTTGCCCTAACACGCAGCCAAACGAATTCTCCAGGACCGTTAGATAAAGAATTAACGGTCTCCACGGCTTAGGTGGAACCAACACAGGTGGATTTGATAAATATCCTTTGATCTGGTCAAATGCCTCCTGACATTCTACCGTCCATTCTACCGCAACATCTTTCTTCAGTAGCCGAAAGATGGGTTCACAAGTTGCTGTGAGTTGAGCAATAAATCTGCTGATGTAATTTAACTTTCCTAACAGACTCATTACTTCTGTCTTGTTCTTCGGCGGTAGCAAATCTTGGATAGATTTGATCTTTGACGGGTCCAGTTCAATACCTCGCCGACTGACGATGAATCCCAACAACTTTCCAGATGGAACACCAAAGGCACATTTGGCCGGGTTGAGCTTAATATCATACCTTCTAAGTCTTTGAAAAAACTTCCTTAGTCTACTACGTGGTCTTCCTGATGCTTGGATTTTATGATCACATCGTCTACGTACACCTTAATCTCTTTGTGTATCATATCATGAAACACAATGTTCATTGCTCTCATGTACGTTGCCCCAGCATTTTTCAAACCAAATGGCATTACCCGGTAGCAATAAGTTCTCCATGGCGTAATGAATGCCGTCTTTTCTGCATCTTCTTCATCCATCAGAATCTGATGATACCCGACATAGCAATCTACAAAAGATCCAATCTCACGTCCGGCACAATTGTCGATCAAGATATGGATGTTGGGTAAAGGAAAGTTGTCCTTTGGGCTTGCCCTGTTCAGATTGCGGTAATCGACACACACCCTAATCTTCCCATCTTTCTTCGGCACCAGCACCACATTAGCCAACCAATCAGGATATCGAGTGACACGAATAACCTTTGCTTGCAACTGCTTGGTTATTTCCTCTTTAATCTTCACACTCATATCCGTCTTGAACTTTCTCAATTTCTGCTTGACGGGAGGGCATGCCGGGTCAGTGGGCAATTTATAGACCACTAAATCTGTGTTTAACCCCGGCATGTCATCATACAACCAGGCAAACACATCTTTGAATTCAATAAGTGTTTTTATTAATTCTTCCCTGATATTTGGTGCAATATGGATGTTTATTTTAGTTTCCCTGATATCGACTGTATCCCCTAAATTGATGGCTTCTGTGTCATTTAAGTTGGGCCTGGATTTTTCTTCAAACTGGCTTAGCTCTCTGTTTATTTCTTCGAAGGCTTCATCCTCATCGTATTCTGATTCATTATCATAATCGTCCTCTTGTATGGTTAGTTCGGAATCAGATTGATCTTTTAGACTAGGTTGAAGATCCGTTGTGCATGCCATGTTGTTAAGACCAGTATGAAAAGAACTGTTCAGAAAAAGAAAAGAAGGAAACAAAAATTTAAAATAAAAATAAAATAAGGAATGAAGAAGAAACTTTTCATTTTATTGAATTATGGGACAACAAGGTTTCACACTTTGTTGAGCAGTAATAAAAATAAAAAGCAATCTGGATTATAACCCTGGAATAATCCAGAAAACAAGAAGGAAAATCAAAGCCAACTACCAGGACTCCCTCCAAGTAGGAAGAGGAGTAGTTGTCCAATTGTTGACATTGGCCCTAGGCCCCACAAACTGTATGTCTGCCTTACTGGAACCCTCTCCAGCTTCTATCATGTTGACATCAGCGAACATTCTTTCAAAGCCCTCATTCAAATCTCCATCTGGCCCGATCAGAGGTCCGAGAACTTCCGGGACCGGTAACTTTCTGAACCCTGCTTTGACAAATGATCTGGATAGGCGCGGGATTGGCTTAGGAAGGACCCAGACTCTTTTCTTCAACTTGCGAGCCCGCTTTATATCCGCTGCGATAGGCTTGAATCCCAAACCAAAAGTATCCAGGTTCTTGGGCAAAGAAACTGGCTGGACCATTCTCTGCAGATCAATCCCCAAACCTTTTCCTGGTACAAACCCGCTGTTCAACATCTCTGAGGCTATCATGAAGGTTGCAGCTGTGATTCTGGGAAGTGGAAGGCCCCCACCCTCAGGAATTTTGTCTACTGAGACTGCGTCAAAAACCTGATAAACCCATGGGCCCTTGTCATCGTCGGTTTCTATGAAGGGTACAATGGCATCACTGACGGCATGTGTGCCGTCATCCCCGTGTACCACAATCTCTTGTCTATCCCATTCAAATTTGACCATCTGATGCAGTGTAGAAGGCACTGCTTTGGCTGCGTGGATCCAGGGTTGTCCCAACAGAAGATTATACGACACCGCCACATCTATCACTTGAAATTCCATGGTGAACTCGACTAGACCAATGGTTAGTTCCAATACGATATCACCCACTGTGTCAGTACCGCCCCCATCAAAACCTCGGATGCAGACGTTGTTCTTGTGGATCCTATCATCAGCAACCTTTAGTTTGTTCAGAGTGGCCAAAGGACAGATATTGGCACTTGACCCATTATCAATTAGTGCTCGAGTGACCACCGATTCTTCGCATTTCACCGTCAAGTAGAGTGCCCTGTTGTGTTCTGTACCCTCTACCAGTAACTCATCATCAGAGAATGTCACTCGGTTTACTTCGAAGATTTTGTGCGCTATTTTCTCCAAATGGTTCACTGAGAGCTTGTCTGGGACATGGGCTTCGTTCAGAATCTTCATTAAGGCTTGACAATGATCGCTTGAATGGATCAACAAGGATAGCAACGAAATCTGGGCTGGGGTCTTCCTCAACTGCTCTATAATTGAGTAGTCTTGTGCCTTCATCCTCTTCAAAAACTCATCTGCTTCTTCCTCCGTCATTGGCTTCTTTATTGTTACAGGATTGGTCCTTCTCAATTATGTGGGAACAAAACACCTTCCCGAACGAGTTAACCCCTGGGCCTCGCATACTTCTTCCACAACCTCTTTCCCCTTATGCATCACTGTCACTTGACTGTAGCTCCACGACACAACTTTCTTATTTGTTATCGGCAACTGCATTACTGACTTGATAACAACTGGTTCTACATAGACTCCCTTTACCACCAACACTGGTGTGCTTGATACTCCCTGCAGCACTGCCTTGACTGACTCTGGCTTCTTCGCAGCAACAGACGAATCTTTCACCACTACCACAAATGGATTGTCATCTACCCTTCCCAACTGTACTACTGCCTTTCCACTGGTTGACTTTTCGATTGGACTGACACGAATCATCATTACCGTTTGTGAGGGTGTTTTAGGTTTCCCTCCTTCGTGCACTAGTTCGATCATGTGGGCCTCATGGTGCACTGGTAACGGGTTTTCATTGATGTTGGGTGCCTCTGGTGCCTGAACCTTGATCCTATTTGTGTCAATAAGATCTTGTACGACAGTCTTCAGCTTCCAACACTTCTCAGTATCATGCCCGGGAGCCCCCGAACAATATTCACAGCTTACAGAGTGGTCCAGATTTTTGGGAAGGGGATTTGGCAATTTAGGTTCAACAGGACTTAAGAGGCCTATCTGCCTCAACTTGTGGAACATAGTAGTATAGGTTTCTCCCAGCGGAGTGAATGTTCTTGGCTTCTGCATCCTTTCATTCCTGAAAGCCTGATTTCCGCGGAAGTTTGGCCCTGAAGGGTTCCTGTAGACCCTTGGTGGTAGATATGTGTTTTGTGGAGGTGGATATGTGTTTTGTGGAGGTGGATATGTATGTTGGGGAGCCGGCGCACGCTATTGCGGGCGAGCCGGAGGCTGGGTGTAAGTTTGGGCGTGATGGACAGAGAAATATGGCTCTTGTGGTGGATAATAGGGTTGTGGAGGGTTGTATGGATTGTGTGGATAATTTGGGTAATGGGGTCTGGGTTGGTAGCGAGGGGAAGGACCTCTGGATTTGGACCAAGTACCTGCTTCGACTGTTGCGACCTCCTCTCTCTTCTTTTTCCCGAGCGTACCTCCCGTGCCACTTTGGATAGCCTGAGTTGTGGCCTTGATCGCCGAATAACTCATTATCTTGTTGGATCTGAGTCCCTCTTCAACCATGCTGCCCATTTTTACTACTTCATTGAAAGATATACCAACTGACGTCACCAGGTGACCAAAGTAAGTTGGCTCCAAAGTTTGTAAGAAGTAGTCCACCATTTCACCTTCCCTCATTGGCGGATCGACTCTTGCTGCTTGTTCTCTCAAACGGAATTCGAATTCCCTGAAGCTCTCTCCAGGCTTTTTCTCAAGTTTTAATAGTGTGAGACGGTCGGGGACGATCTCAAGGTTATACTGGAAATGACCTGCAAATGCTTGTGCTAGATCGTCCCAGGTATACCACCTGCTAGGATCCTGCCTCGTGTACTATTCTAATGCGGACCCGCTTAAACTTTGACCGAAATAGGCTATCAGCAGCTCATCCTTTCCACCTTCCCCTCTCTTCTTACTATAGAAACCTCGTAGATGCGCCATGGGATCACCATGTCCCTCATATAGATCAAACTTTGGCATCTTAAAACCTGCCGGCAATTGAACATCAGGGAAGGGACACAGATCTTTATAGGACACACTGACTTGGCTGCCCAATCCATGCATATTCCTGAAGGATTGCTCCAGGCTTTTCACTTTACGGAGCACTTCTTCCTGCTCCGGGTTCTTAGCTGGCCTCTCAGTTTCTGTCGGGAGCTGAAGGTGAGGGGTCTAAGTGTATGGCTCGGGTGCTTTGAAGGTGAGTTCAAAAGGATAGTATTGATTGTCGTGAACCTGAAACACTAGTTCATCGGATGATTTTTGCAATGTGGCGGGTGGAGGTGCCACAAAAACAGGAACAACTGGTGGAGGAGGGTTTTGTTTGGGTGGTGAAGCTTGGGGATTATAGGAAGTTTCCCCTTGATAGTATTGGGCAATGGGGAAGCTCGTTGATGGACCAGTGGAAGGGTGTTCCGGAGTCCGAGCTGGTGAAAGGGTAGGAGTAGGGGGAAGTATTGGTGGTGTTTGTCCCTTAGCCCAGGCTAGGTGCATCCCAGCTATCTCTTGTCTCAACCTGTCTACTTCCTCCTTCATCATTTGCATCTCTGTCTTTTCCTCCTCAACACTTTTGTCCGAACCAGACATACTTTCCGGAATGGTCCCTTTTGATCTCGTGTGGTAATGGTAATCTGCCAGAACGTTCTAACGAGCTAACTGTTTTGAAATCTCTTTCTCTGATATAAACAACAAACTTGTTAGCGTTAGAGTTTAACACATATTGTGCTTTCACATTGGGGAATGCAATGTTCCTAGGCAGTTTAACCATTTCTAACATGTTTTTGCTTTGACTGCATGCGTCATTCCAGCTTATGTCCTTTCTTTATTCACTTTGCCTTTTCTTTTTATCTTTTAGTGGTGGTCTAATCTTATGTGGATTGCCTACGTATCATGTCCCTGCATGAATCAGACCGGGCGTAGTTCTGCCATAAGTAAAAATAAAGACACAATTTTGCATTTTATTACCAAAATATGCTATTACAAGCTACCCATTTGAAAAAACAAACAAAATACAAACTCCACACTATTAACATTGTTTGATATGAAAAGAGAACAGAGGGGTAGACAATAGACTTTTAAAAACAAACAAGTGTAGACTTGAACTAGGGATACATTAAGGTCTTGAATTTTGGTGCCCGCGAGGCATCGTTCGGCCTTTCACGGGCTTTGGGGCCAGGCCTCTTTGCAAGCTTTTTAATTCCTCCATGATCCGGTGGACATAACCCATGATAGAGGCAAAAAGGGTATCACGGGGCATTTCTTCACATGTTAGGCACTTCGTAGTGATGTAGCGCGCAATCTCATCGATCCTACCCTTGATTCTATCCCTTTCCATACACAGCTGTTCTATTCGTTGATTCTTTAATTCCAATACTTGAGTGTTGTCAACGAGCTGATCTTGGAACCTCTCCATTTGTTCTTCCATTCGGGCTATTGAATCATAGCAGCGCTCCCTGTCTGTTCTAGCATCTCGGGCTTGTTTAAAGACCCGATCTCTTAGAGTGGAATTTGTTTCTCTTAATATTGCGATACTCCCTTCATAATCCCTTCTCACTTGCCATAGGTGCTTTTTCCGCGCTGCTGCACCTTTTGCCCATCTGGCCCGCATTCTTGCTATGCTAGCCTCGAATCTTTCCAAGTCTTTTCGGCTTTCAATGACCTGATTCCTTAACCCTGCTATCAACCTTTTATCATACCGACTTCTCCGTTGGTTGTCGGCATCCATTATGACTTGTCGGTTTTGAGCTCTAAGGGAGTCATTTTCTTGGGTTGATTTCTTTTTGTCCCCTTCATCGACCGCGGTCTGAATTTCTCTTTCAAACTGAAGATCTATGACTTGTTGCTTCAACTTGCCTATTGTGGCCCTATATTCTATTTCCTTTGCCAACCAGTCCCAATGCTCTTGTGAGGACTTGGCAAATTCTTGAAGGTGAGGTCTTTTAGCCGGCCTTCCAGACGACACTTCCCCTTTGTACCAAGCCTGGTATCCGGGTGAAACTTCCCCTCTTGCCCGATTCAGTACACAAGTATTTGCCTGTAAGTATTGACATTGACTCCAAATCTGGCGGACCCTTGCTTCAGGAAACTGGCCATCGGAACTGATCTCAATCACTTGGGTGCCCAGGTCCTCATCTTTCGGCACTATCTGACACCTCCCAAGCTGCCTCAAAACCCGATACGGCGCATAATGTTGAATGCTCTTAAGCCCCATCAAGAGAAAATGGGGCCTAGCTGCTGGCATATATATGATTTCATCGATCGGTAACCATCCCAGTGTCCACTGTATTTGACTGGCGTTGAGGGTCCGAAAATATGAGGTCCATGCCGAGACTCCTTCAGGTAAGCGGACTTCATTAATTCTGGTGTAGAACTCCTCTATGCAGGTTTTCTCAGAAGATCCATGGCTCAGGAACTGGGCTCAGTGACATAAGTGTTCGGTCATCCAGATACAAGTTCCCTTCGAAACAGGTTACACCCTTCGAAAAAGTTCCCTCCGGCTTTGCAGGCCGTGAGAGCTCGGAAGATATCAGATACAATTAGGGGCGCGAGCGTGCTGTCATCTTGAGTGAGCAAAGTACTGACGACCCCAGCTATCTTTATTTCAATATTTCCGTCTTTTCTTGGGAACACTAAAATCCCTAAGAAGGTTATCATGAAAGCAACCCGTCTATGTTCATCCCACTTTCGACGGTTACTTTTGCTGCACAACTTATTTTCTGGCTTGTCGAATCCTCCTATGTGGCCGTATCTTTGGTATATGAAGCTCAGAGTGCAAAAACCTTTTGCCAAGTCTGGGTTATGGATCGTTCTGACTATCTTTAACGAGTCCAAAAACCGGTGCACCGCCACGTCTCTTGGAGCAACCAGGTATTTACGCCTCAACGGAACCTCAGCACTGCCGATGTACCCTGCTATTTCCTCTAAAGTCGGGGTGAGTTCAAAGTCCGAGAAGTGGAAGACATTGTGCGCAGGGTCCCAGTAACGGACCAGTGCCCTTATAATATCCCCTCGAGGCCTGATACCCAACAAACCCGTGAGATCTTTCAGATGTTTCTTGACTTCGTCTCGCCTTTCTTTGCCTAAATCATTCCACCATAGCCGCAACTGGAGGGGGATTTTATTCATGATTGAAAAATGTTCATTTTGAGTCGTGCTCATTCTGCACATTTATTAATGTGATTAAACAAAAGAAAATTTATTTGACTTAAAATGATTTGATTATTTTTCATAAAAGAAAGATCAGATTTTCCAAACACGACCTTTCAGCACTTCAAGGACGAAGATTTTAAGGTTGTGTGAGTCAACCGATCAATAATAAAAAAAATGACAGAAGTGGTCGTTTATACAAAGTCAGCCTTCCGGCGTCCCTTTTGGGAACATTCGGCTATTTTTGATAAAAACGGCATCACCCGACTCTATGACGAAAAACTAAAAATTTTGACATTTTTTGGGCAATTTTTTGCAAAATGGGAGGTTGGACCCGACGAGGGTTGCCTATGTATCTCACGCTCTGTGAGAATCAAACCGGCGTAGTTCGCCCAACATAAACTAAACTTGTAAACAAGACTCCTTTCTTTTCAAATAAATCAAACTAAAATTATTATTATTTTCATTTTTTTAAAATTTCGGCAGGGTTTTGACAATACTTGGACATTGGTTTTTTTGTTTAAAAAAAATAAGTAGTTATCTCCCTACACTGCTATATTTTTTTCACAATTTTCAAAAAATTTCCGATTTTAGAAGTCGGTCAACATGCAGATTTAAAGCAAATAAATGTGCAAAACAAACAAGATGCAGCAGGATGGTCTTTTTCATTTCAGGTTGCTTGTCCTAGACGGACCCAACCCCTGTGTTGAGTCCCCTAAGTCAAATACAACATGATGCAAATAAATGTTCATACTAGGGATATGACATGAAGTCAAGTTATTCTAGGTTCAACCTGGGCATATGTTCTAGACAGTGTACCCGAGCGGACAACTCGAGTTGAGGAAGGAGCTCCTTTCCGGGAACCAAAAGGCCAGCCGGTTTAGAAACTTTCCGAGCCTCTTTTATTTCAGGGTATGACACTAACAGAATAGGGAGTTTCAACCAGTAAGCACATCCCCGGAGGTGAGAGGAGAAGGTTTCGGCACAGTTTATATGTACAGTTCAAATAATATCAAAGCAGTAAAAAGCATCATTTCGCACATTAAATCCAAAAAATATAACAAACATCAGATAATAAAGAAAGCCAAATACAACAATTATTCTAAGCTCGAATTTCTAACCCTGAACCAGTGGTTCTGGGTTTGGTCCCCAGCAGAGTCGCCAGAGCTGTCACACCTCCTTTTTACCTATACCCGCAGGGGCGTAAAGGAAGTTTTTCCAATTAAGGGACAATTTTAAATGGGACTTATTAATTAATTTAGAGTCGCCACTTAGGAGATTTATGATGTCCCAAGTCACCGGTTGAATCCCGAATCGAGGAAAAGATTGACTCTGTATTACAGTCCGTGAACCAGAAATTCAAGTAAGGAATTCTGTTAACCGGGGAGAAGGTGTTAGGCATTCCCGAGTTTCGTGGTTCTAGCACGGTCGCTCAACTGTCATATTCGGCTTATTTATCTGATTTTAATACATGTTGAACCTATGTGCAAATTTTAACTGTGTACCGCTTTTATTATTGTTATTTTTACCGAGAATTGCAACATCGTAAAAATACAACTCGAACCACGTCACATCAATGCACCCGTGGTTATTGACACATTTCAACTCCGTTGAGATTTGGATTTGGGTCACATAAACGTGCACCCGAGTTTAAGAAGATAACATTATTAAATACGCGCCTAAAGCGACTAGCGTGTCATTATTTTGAGAAGGCCGTGAAATCTTGCTAATTAATTATTAACCATTTATTGAGGGCCCCACAGCTTGCGTTTTATTTGGCGAGGTTCGTCTCATTTTTTATTTTTTAGGGGAATCCTAAAGTGACTACATTTCTATTAAATTTGTCTCTAAAATAAAAGAAAATAATCCTGGTTAATTACATGCTTGAAAAGGCCATCACTTATTTATCGGATTAAAGCAAGCGCAACTGGAAAACTACAATCAAACTTTGTAAAAGGAGATTATTTCATGCCTTATTCTATAAGTCAATATTACTGAAATTGAAAATACGGAGTTGACAAACAATACATACATTCAAAAGAAAACTAATTATCCTATAGCTAATCTAAACCCACATTGTTAGATGAAATGAACCGTTGGAACTAATTGTTTTCAAATACTTGAAACTAAACCAACCTTGATTACTAGTGATTACGAAAGTTTGATAAACTAAATCATTAATTTAAATAACTAATTGGATTAGTGTTCTCAGCCTTACTACATTGAATCGTACTTCAAATATATCAAGCCTATGGATTATAGGAAATTACTAACCAATTATACTTACCTAACACTTACGGATCTTTGTTACTAACGAGATTCAAAAAATCACAAACTTCGAGTTACTTCTATTCCAATATCCGCGAGTTTAAAGTTAGATTTTACCAACCAATTAAATCGATCCACCACATTAACTAATTACCAATTCGAGTTGGGATGTGATTCCGAATCTACATTATTCTAAATATATGAATTAGCAAAACTGAAGCTGATAACTATGCAATTCCTACAGAAATATGTCTAATAGTTCAACAATCTAACAATTCTGCTCAAATTAAACTTGCATACTATATTAACTAATATTCACGTCATTACAAGGGTCTTGAGTCCGTAATCCAACGTTATGCCATATTTAGCTGCTAAACAGTGATAAGCAAATCCAATAGTCAAATTATTCGTCCAGCTCTAAACTAACTCACGATTGCCATTAAATACAAAACAATGTGACTACAGGATTACAATGCCATTTATCAAGACGAATGAGGATTGTGAATAACAATATCGCTTCATGCTTTGAATAACTTCTTATTTTTAAAACTTAACTATAACTAAATGAAGTTAAACTAACACATGTCTAACAAATGACCAAATGTCCCAAACAGTCCATGAATTTAACAGTCCAAACCCATCTAAATTATTGTAGAAAATTTTAATTACAGTCCAAACTACTACAATCAACTATGATAAAATACGGCAAGAAATTAAAGCTTCCAATGAAGTTATACTTCCATTTTTCATATTTATTCCGACTGGACAACTACATGATTTGAGATTCAGGACATATACCTGGTTTAGGCAATACAAGAAGAGGAAGAAAAAGGTCAGCAGCAGTAGTAGCCAACAGAAGTTGCAACGGCAGTGTAACAACGAAATAAACAGCAGCTACAAACTGTCCCCAGCATAGAGCAGAAAAAAAAGGAGCGTTCTAGTTATTTCAAGTTCTCAAGCCAAGCAAATAAAATAGCTTCTCTTTTTCAAGTTTTCTACTTTCGAAATACAGTTTTTTTTCAATTGAGCATTCAAGTTTTTTTTTCAGTCCTCCTCTGTCTCATTTTTTCTTAGTTCTCCCCCTCCAATTTCCAGCCTCAACACCCTTTTATACAAGTCTGCCCCCTCTCCAACCTACTGCCCAACCCTTTTTCTTATTGAAATCAGAATTTTCCACTAAAATCCCACTAAGGAAAGCTTTTCCTTAATTTCAGCTCCCCATTCCCTTTTGTTCCCCATTATCACATTAATTTAAAGACACTAACATCCCACTAACAACACACTAACATTAACATATTATTCCTACTGTTTCATTCTCAAATTACCCCTGAAAATCCCTTAATATTACTGCCTATCAGCTGTACCAACTCATTTAAGGAAGAAAGTTAATCATTTGACTAAACTAATTCTCATACGATCACCTAAATTACTACAGCTATAAACCAATTCCAGTCAGAAAAATACATCAAGTACAAGAGTTTCAATGATTCAGAATAATGCTCATAATCAAACAGAATCTAAATTAATCGGACAATTAACAATTGAACACTATAAACAACAGAATGCCAAATGATTCAAACTATACGAACAACCTAGTCAACGAAGCTTAATTAGTCGATTACATATTACAATTGACAGTGAACAAATCAGAAACAAAGAAATAGGCAATTCGGGTAATTTTAGTGTTATTGACAGAATCATGGATTAACTGGAAACTAATTAATCGACGCAACTTATTAATCGATTACACAAATTATAACACATAACAATTATAGCAAACATAAACAAATGACAAAATTGGACCAAATAAAAAGGTCTGCTGAAGATGAACAGAATCAATTGACAAAAATAATTAAAAAAACCAATAAAACTAAACTAACAAATAAATAGATATAAACAGATACAAAACGGAACCAATTGGAAAAGACAAATACCTCAAGAACTAGGACACTAGGCAATCCTGACTTGAACTCTGACTCGTACCCTTTTTTGAGGTCGAACGGACCTTAATCGAGTGTTCTCAACTGAGAACACTTCGACTAAGGTCCATTGAACACCCAAAACCTCTTTGATTTGGACAGAATTTCAGGCTTGGGTTTTTTAGGGTTCTTGGACTTGATTTGGGGCTCGAGTAACCAAACCAAGCTTGGTTTGGTTACGAGTGAGGTTAGGGGAGTAACTGGTGTGAATTAAGGACTGGTTGGTAGATCTAAGTTTGGCTCGAATCTTCAAATGAAGATTCGAGAAGTTCTAGGAAGATTCGAGCTAAACGGTTACCGGATTTGGATCGAGGGTGGTCAGGTAGTCTTAGGGTGTTGGTTTGGTGACCGGCGACGTTGTTGCCACCGGGTTTCAGGCGGAGGTAACCTAAGGCGGCTAAGGTTTGGTCTGGCTTGTCTCCGAGTGACGATGAACAGGGCAAAGGGGGGGGGGGGGTGTTTGGTTTGGGGGGCTGGGGTAGGATATTAAGTTTATATAGGGGAGGGGTGGTTTGATCTTGGCCGTTGGATCAATCATGATCCACGGCCTGGATCAATTCACTTAAAGGGGACGACACCGTTTGGTCTCATTCAGAGACTGGGTCGACCCGGGTCGAAATGGATCGGGTTGTGAGGGAAACTTGGGAGCCATTAGATCAAAAGCAATGAACGGTCCCAATCAAATACAACCATACAACGTTATTTGGTTTAATGAAAGAACTGAACTGGACCGTTAGATCTGTTTGATCAACAGTCCAAATGGAAAGTGCCAATACGGCGTCGTTTGGTTTGTCTTTTGAGATTAACTGGACAGGGCACCATCAAAACGACGTAGCTCTTGCCCTATACTACGCCGTTTGGTGGTCTTTGGGTTGACAGACCTGGGCTGGGTAGGGCGTGTGACTTTTGGGCCTGAATTCTCTTTTAAAAACTGGCCCAGTCCGAATTTTCTTCATTTTTTGAACTCTTTTCCTTTTCCTTCTTTAATTTCTAATTTAAACACTATTCCTAATTAAATTGTAAAATCAAAAATAAAACTACACAAATATTAATTAACACTTACAACAATTAACACACAAATTAAAACCTTAAAATAAAATCACACAATGACGACAAATAGAATAAAATGCATATTTTCTTTTAGAGCCAAATGATGGTTTAATTAATTCTTAAAGGCATGATTAAATCCTAATATGCATGCAACATGTATTTTTTTGTATTTTCGAATTAACTACAACAAGGTAAATATTTACGGACAAAAACACAAATAATTATCCAAAAATGCCACGCAAATCCTAAAAATTGCACACCAAGAGTAGTTCACAAATCACGTGCTCACAGCTGAAATCACACCAAGAGTAGTTCACCAAGCTTTTGGAGTAGTTTTCGTGAAGCAAAAATCACGTGCTTACAATCAATAGTGATAATTCCACTAGAAAGTAGTTGTCTAACAGTGTTATGTCTTCGTCGTATATGACGTGATTTTCCGTTATACATAACGTTCCCTGCCCGTCCTATTGTAGCCTCACTATCGCAATGTATGCATATAGGAGCCAAAGGTTTTGGCTAGAATGGAATGTTTTCTAAGAAATTTCGAAGCCATTCAGCTTCTTCGCCGGCCTTATCCAAAGCTATAAACTCTGATTCCATTGTAGAGCGAGCGATGCACGCCTGTTTGGAAGACTTCCAAGATACTTCTCCTCCACCAACAGTAAAAACCTATCCACTTGTGGACTTTGTTTCTGTTGAGCCGGTTATCCAATTCACATCACTATATCCTTCGATAACTGCAAGATATTTATTGTAATGTAAAGCGTAGTCTTGAGTATATTCCAAATATCCCAGAACTCATTTCATTGCCACCCAGTGATATTTGTTGGGATTACTTGTGAATCGACTAAGTTTACTTATTGCACAAGCTATATCAAGACGTGTACAGTTTATGATATACATTAAGCTTCCCAATACACGAGCATACTCCAATTGAGACGTGCTTTCACCTTTATTCTCTATAAGATGATGGTTTAAGTCAATTGGAGTTCTTGCACTTCTAAATTCCAAGTGTTTGAATTTTTCAAGTACCATTTTCACGTAATGTGATTGAGACAAAGCTAGACCCTGAGGAGTCCTCTCGATTTTAATTCCTAGAATTACATCGGCAACTCCTAAGTCTTTCATATCAAACTTACTAGAAAGTATTAGCAAGCAAGCTTGAATGTCGGCAATGTTTTTGCTCATTATTAGCATATCATCAACATATAAGTAAACAATTACTATATGATTTGGAATGTTCTTAATGTAAACACACTTATCACATTCATTAATCTTAAAGCCATTTGACAACATTGTTTGGTCAAATTTCGCATGTCATTGCTTAGGTGCTTGTTTTAGTCCATAAAGGGACTTAACAAGTCGACACACCTTCTTTTCTTTTTCCGGAACCACAAACCCTTCATGTTGGTTCTTGTAAATTTCTTCCTCTAGATCACCATTTAAGAAGGTTGTTTTTACATCCATTTGATGGATTTGAAGACCATACAAGGCGGCTAATGTTATTAGCATCCGAATGGATGTAATTCTTGTTACCGGCGAGTATGTGTCAAAATAGTCAAGACCTTCTCGCTGTCTAAATACTTTGACAACAAGTCTTGCCTTGTATTTGTCAATAGTACCATCGTCTTTCATTTTCTTCTTAAAAATCCATTTAGAACCCAATGTTTTGTTACCTGGAGGAAGATCAACCAATTCCCAGGTATGGTTACTCAATATGGATTCTATTTCACTATTGACAGCTTCTTTCCAATATTGTGCTTCTGAGGAAGACATTGCTTCCTTGAAGGTACGAGGCTAATTTTCTAGCAGGAAAGTCAGAAAATCTGGACCGAATGAAGTAGATGTCCGTTGACGTTTACTTCTTCGTGGATTTTCCTCATTGGGCATATTATTTATTATTTCCTCCCGAGGTCGTTTTGACTTTTGATAGCTCAATTCACTTTCCTTTTTATACGGATAAATAGTTTCAAAGAATTCAGCATTATCTGATTCTATTATCGTATAAACGTGAATCTCAGGATTTTTTGATTTATGAACCAGAAAACAATATGCCTTGCTATTGGTTACATATCCAATAAATACACAATCAACCATTTTTGGACCTATCTTAACCCTTTTAGGTTTAGGAACTTATACCTTAGCTAAACACCCCCACACTTTGAAGTATTTCAAGCTGGGCTTCCTTTCTTTCCATTTTTCATAAGGAATGGACTGTGTTTTACTATGAGGTACACGGTTGATTATTCGGTTAGCTGTAAGTATTGCTTCCCCCCACAAGTTCTGTGGTAAACCAGAGCTTATCAACAACGCATTCATCATCTCTTTCAACGTTCGATTCTTTCTCTCCGCAATTCCATTAGATTGTGGGGAGTAAGGGGCAGTTGTTTGGTAAATAATGCCATTTTCCAAACATATTTCTTCAAAAGGAGATTCATATTCGCCACCCCTATCACTTCTTATCATTTTGATCTTTTTGTTTAGTTGTGTTTCAACTTCACTCTTGAAAGCATCAATTGCCTCATCTTTACTATTAAGTAAATAAATATAGCAATATCTCGTGCTATCGTCAATAAAAGTAATAAAATACTTTTTCCCACCGCGAGATGGTGTTGACTTCATGTCGCAAATATCTGTGTGAATTAAGTCTAAAGGACTTGAATTCCTTTCAACGGACTTATAAGGATGCTTAGCATACTTTGATTCCACATATATTTGACATTTAAAATTAATGCAATCAAATTTTGGCAATACTTCTAAATTTATCATTTTCGCAATGTTTTAAAGTTGACGTGACCTAAGCGTGCATGCCATAAAGTGTTTGACTCAAGTAAGTAAGAAGAAGCATTAACTTTATTTATAGGAACTGCTATTACATTTAGCTTAAAAAGGCCATCATTAAGGTAACCTTTTCCTACATACACATCATTCTTACTTAGTACAACACTATTAGAAATAAAAATACATTTGAATCCATTCTTGACAAGAAGTGAGGTAGACACAAGATTCTTGTGAATTTCTGGAATGTGGAGAACTTGGTTTAGAGCCACAATTTTTCCCGATGTCATCTTCAACGCAATCTTGCCAACTCCTTCAATTTTGGTTGTAGACAAATTTCCCATGAAAATTGTCTCGTCGGGTCCTGCGGGGGCATAGGAAGAAAATAACTCCTTGTCAGCACAAACATGGCGGGTGGCTCCAGAATCAATCCACCATTCTTTAGGATTTCCTACCAAGTTGCATTTAGATAACATTGCACACAAGTCCTCCATTTTTTCAGCATTTTCAACCATGTTACCTTGATTCTTCTTCTTATTATTATTCTTTGGTGCACGACAATCCACGGCCTTATGCCCAGATTTTCCACAGTTGTGGCAACTACCCTTGAACTTTTTCTTGCTCGGGTAATTCTTTGGTCCAGAAGCCTTCTTTCTTTTCTTATTTTGTGGCGCCTCCTCAACAATGTTAGCCCTTATTATTTTCGAGTTTCCACGTGACTTCTTTTCAGCATTTTTGTTGTCTTCTTCTATCCTCAAACGAACAATCAAGTCTTCAAGTGTCATCTCCTTCCGCTTGTGTTTAAGATAGTTCTTAAAATCCTTCCACAACGGAGGTAACTTCTCAATGAAAGCGACGACTTGAAAGGCCTCATTTATGACCATACCTTCAATAATAAATTCACAATTAATAACACGAAAAATCTTATTAATAAAATTATTGATTCGGGTCATACCTTCAGCAAGGAGATCATGCACAATGACTTGTAATTCTTGGACTTGAGTTATGACCGACCTAGTGTCAATCATCTTGAAATCCAAAAACCTTGCAGCCACGAACTTCTTAAGTCCGGCATCCTCAGTCTTGTACTTCTTCTCAAGCGCATTCCATAATGCTTTTGAAGTTTCCATGACACTATAGACATTGTACAAGCTATCTTCCAAACAACTCAAAATGTAGTTTTTGCACAAGAAATCAGAATGTTTCCATGCTTCAGTTACCACAAATCGTTCGTCATCCGGAGTGCCTTCAGCCAGGACCGGAGGATCCTTCTTGATGAATCGCTGCAAACTCAACGTAGTCAGATAGAAGAGCATCTTCATTTGTCAACGTTTGAAGTCAATACCGGAAAACTTTCCAGGTTTTTCTGCTGGTGCCATAGCATGAGCAGGAGTTGAACGGCTTGACGAGGCAGCAACACTCGTAACAGTAGCACCCGTTCCCGCAACATTTCCATTAGTTTGGTTTTCATTCGACATGTTTCTGTATAGTTGGAAACAAAAGAGAACTTTGTTAAATCAGTGAAGTTTTGTTATCTTCAAACTGAATACCAAACCAAACACACAACACGTAACAATGGTGAAGTTTTTATATACTTCAAACCCGTACGTTTCTTATTCCGGTAAACTTTTGTTATACTTTAAACCGGACAGAACAATTATTGGAGTAGAAAGCACGAAGGCTTTAGTCTCCAAACCAGTATACAAAATATAGATAACAGTTTAATATATATATTTCAACACAGAACCGTTAGATTTTTTCCCCTAAAATTCCTTAAGCTTGTTAATAGTCCTGTGTGGAAACACAAGATTAGGAAGAAAATAAAGAAAAACTGTTAGAAGAAAAAACTGGAAAAAAAAAACAGTAAACGATAAGAAATATTCTGAGTCCACAATTTGCTTGTGCATCCTTAAGGAATTTTAACCCCCTCACACGTTGCCAAAGTAATGGATTAAATCCTCCCAGGATGAAACGGAATAAACCTTCCTGCAACAGTGACAATACAAACTGCAGGATACTAACAAACTCAAAGAACGGAGCAAAATCACACTTACGAATTTGAGAGAGAGAGACTGCGAATTAGAATGCAGTATTTTCAGAAAGAAGAAAGTTCTGTAATCTTTTTGGTATATCAAAACCGAAGCCATGCCTCAGAATTTATAGGCAATTATTGGAAGAGGTGTGATGTTTGTTCTGGAAAAAGTGCCTTTTCAGAAGTTTACGCCGCCTGCCGCGGTCCTACTGCGGTTACGCTAGGACCGCGGCCAGAGTGGCCCTCTAAATCTACAGAAGGGTTCTGGCGCGGTCCTACCGCGGTTACGCCAGGACCGCGACCAGACTATACTTCTGAATCTTCAGCAGTGATCTGACATTTAATTAATTATTAAATAAATTTTGTCCAAAAAATAATCTTATCGATCGTTTGACAAATCCGAAGCCGAAGCCGAACCCGAAGCCGAGCGAGCGACGACGGCGCGAGAGTTCATTCTCTTCAACTCCTTTTAAGAGCTCTAAGAAGTGATCCCATATTTATACACACAAGTGTAGTTGTCTTCACCAATGTGGTAGAAAGTTAATGACAAAAGCTCACTTGATTCAAATTTTCATTTCCCTCCATTTTATTTCTCACCATTTCCCAATTCACACTCTTAGACTTTAAAGACCAATGTTTAAAGTCTTTAAAGCCCAACATTCAATACCTAATATGTATAACATAAAAAAATATTTGACGTTAGCTATACACTGTAATTTTCCGATGAAAAGGTTGTCTTGATTTCTGTAATTGTCAATGTTATTCTTATGGGGGTTATTTGACATGAAGTATAAGAAAATTTAATTTCTATATTCCTGAGTATTTATAAAATCCTGCATAAGTAATATACAAATCTCAGTATAATTAATATAACATTTGATTTTCGATATCATCTCAGTATAATTAATAAAAGATTTTCGATATTAAATTCGAAATAAGTTGTTTTTAACCTACTGGAGCAGTAATAATCTTATTTTCTTTTACTAATTTCACTTATTATAGACATTATCTTTTAAATGACATAATCATATAAACATTATCTTTTAGTTACTTAGCCAATTAAGGATAGTGCCAATAATTAAAGATAAGATCTTTTGAATCTCCTAGACGTGAGGATAAGTAATATTAGTATGCAATTCCATTGATGATCTTTAGCCCGAATAAAATACAAAATTAAATAAATTAATCAATTTTAATAAAAAATAATACTAGTATATAACTCATCAGATAAATAAAGCTAATTATCATCTATGAGGCTTCAAAGGAATTAAGGATAAGAAAAGAAATAGAGTTTACATTAAAAGATAATTATGTTACTAAATATTAAACTAAATAATCTACTGACAGAGATTGTGGTTGAGTGGTAACTATCCTTCATCCTTAACCAGATCTTGTGTTAGAGTTATGAGTATAGAAATGCCTTTGTTAGCACTTTCACTCTTAATGTGAGAATTCCGCCGCGATGATCCTTGTGGTCCGGCCCTTCCCCGAACCCCGCACATAAAAAAAACTTAATACACCGAACTGTCTTTTTTTATAAGTAATATAATGGTCAAGAGTGTTCAATTTTCTATTGCGGTCGTTGATATAGTCTTCCAGAAATAAAATTTGTCAAGAATGACTTTGTAAGTCGAAAGAATGATAAATTTTAGGAAAATGCATAGTGGCAATGTTATACTGGGTTGTTTTTGTTGTTGTTGTTGTTGTTGTTGTTGCATAGTGGCAATGTTAATTTTTTTTTTGGTGTATTCATTTGCTGCCTTGGATTTAGTTTTCTAAATATATTGTCTTGCTATTAAGTGTTATCGATACCTCTTTCATATTCTCTGTTGCTATCTTCGGTTTAGTTTTCTAATTATTTATCTTGCTATTACTTGCTATCGAGACTTCTTTAACCTTCTTTAGCCGAGGGTCTATCGAAAACAGTCTCTCTGCCCTTCAAGGGTAGGAGTAAAGTTGCGTACATCCTACCCTCTCCAAACCCCACTTGCAGGATTATACTGGATTGTTGTTGTTCATTTTATCGGAATGGCTCCGCCACTGAATATAGATACTAGACACTGATAGTACGCTAAATATAGACGCTATTTACACTCTAAATGTACCATACTTTATTGTTGTTTTAATGGCTAAATAATAACAAAATACTCTAATTGATGTTCTTTTGCTTTGCAAGGACTAATCCAAGTTAGGAAGAGACTATGGAGTGTTTTGGAGTCAATAATTTTAATATAAGTCCAATCAAGAAGAACCCAAACGAAAATAAGCAAGAAAGAGGCAAAGGAGGACTAGGCAAGATGCCACCGCGACCGCGGTTGGACCACGGTAGGCCAAGCAAATGAGGCAGAATAGTTGCGTTTCACCGCGGTCGCGCCGCGTTCTGCCGCGGCCGCAGTCGACTGTGTAACTGCCCAAAAATTTTGGGACTAAAGTGTAAATCGGGGGAAATTTATCCTAACCCTTTATAAACTCAACAAACTCACCCAAGCAAAGTTAAAGCTTGTTTTTAGACTGAATTGGAGGCAAGAACAAGTGTGAGGAGAGCAATCAACCATTAGAGTTTTTCAATCTTCTCTTTGTTATTTCAAGTGCACATTATGAATACTTTTGTAGTTTTATCTTGCTTTGCTATGAGTATCTAAATATTTAGTCTATGATTTTGATGGAACCTATTGAAGGATGAACTTCGTTATGTTAATATAGTTTGCCTGGTTTAATCTCTATTTGTTCAACTACATTCTTGTTGTAGTTAATTGATAGGATCCTCAATTAGCTGTGCTTATTTAGTATGTATTACTCGGGAGAGAGTACATATTTAGATAATTGTTGAACATCACCACTCCCAAAGTATATGAGGGATCAATAACCGAGGGTTTAAAGGCGGGATTAGGGATAACGAAGCCTTGGGTGTGATCTAAAGTGAGTTGTAATCAAGGCCAGCTAGCGTAACTCGGGAGAGTGTGTCTAGTAAATTGTCGTAATTACTCGGGAGAGATTTATGGTAGTAAGAGTGCTCATGATTGATATAGGTGATTATGCAAATCTGTATGAAACATAACAGGAAGGGATTCCATCAATAGGGGAAATCACAACCTTAGATCCTTCTCTTAATTGTTTACAATTTAATCATAGTTAGTCTTTAGTTACTTAATTGCAGTCAGTTATAGTTACTAAAAATAACCTCAATTGTTATTCAAAACGTTTGGGATGTTGATTACGTAAAATTTAGTGAGTCTAACAAGAGTAATTGATAGGTTAATTCCTTGTGGGTTCGACTCTGGGCTAAATACTCAAATGATATTTGCAACATCCGCTTAGTCCTTTTATAAGGCATAGTTGGTCGCGATCAAATTTTGGCGCTGTTGCCGGGGATGCTGAAACAAATCCAGGTAAATATTCCATTGATTGATGCTTTGAAGGAGATGCCTGGTTATGCAAAAATGATGAAGGACTTGATGTCCTGAAAATTCGATTTCCAAGACTTGGCCACAGTGACTCTTACTCAGACCTGCAGTGCTGTGGCGACTAGACCAGTAGCTGAGAAGCTGTCTGACCCAGGGAGTTTCACAATTCCCTGCACCATTGGTAACTTTGCTTTTGCCAAGGCACTATGTGATTTGGGGGCTAGCATAAATCTTATGCCCCTGGCGATCTATAAGAGGTTGGGGATTGGAAGAGCTAGACCCACTTCTATGTTATTGCAACTGGCTGATAGGACCGCGAAAAGATCCTCTGGTATCTTGGATGATGTGTTGATTCAGGTAGGGAAATTTATGTTCCCTACATATTTTGTGATTCTAGATTGCAAGGTGGATGAAGAAATTTCCATAATTTTGGGAAGGCCGTTCTTGGATACGGGGAGAGCTCTCATTGATTGTGAAACTGGGTAGCTCAAGATGAGGTTGAACGATGAGGAGATAAAATTCAATGTGCAGAAATCTATGAGGCGGCCAAGTGAATTCACCAATTGCTCTCTTATTGATGTCGTAGATGTAATCGTAGAAGCTGATGATGAGACGTTAACTATTGATGACCCTCTTGTTGCATGTCTGGTAAATTTAGATGAGGTGAATGGGGAAGAATTGGCAGAATGGGCGTTGGCTTTAGAGGGCAGAGGTTTTTGGGATAGAACTCTGGAATTCGAGCCCCTACACTAAGAAAACAGAGAAACTCCTCCTACCAAACCATCCATAGAAGAACCATTAAAGCTGGAATTGAAGCCACTGCCCGCCTATCTCAGGTATGAGTTCCTAGGACCTAACTCCACATTACCTGTTATTATCTCATCTAGTTTGTTAGATGTTCAGGCACACCAACTTTTGCAGGTACTCAAGGAGTGCAAAACTGCCATTGAGTGGACCATGACAGACACTAAGGGGATCAGCCCGGCATATTGTATGCATAAAATTCTACTGGAAGAGGGACACAAACCTTCCAGGGAGCACCAAAGAAGGCTGAACCCCAACATGAAGGAAGTGGTGAAGAAAGAGGTGATCAAATGGTTGGATACGGGAATCATTTTCCCAATATCTGACAGCAATTGGGTTAGCCCAGTGCAATATGTTCCTAAAAAGGGTGGCATGATGGTAGTAAAAATGATAACAATGAGCTGATCTCTACAAGAACCATCATAGGCTGGAGAATTTGCATGGATTACAGGAAATTGAATCTGGCCACCCGGAAAGACCACTTCCCACTTCCCTTCATTGATCAGATGCTTGACAGATTGGCAAAGAGGTCTCACTTCTGTTTTCTGGATGGGTACTCAAGGTACAATCAAATCTCCATTGCACCATAGGACAGAGAAAAGACCTCATTCACTTGCCCATATGACATTTATGGTTTTCGAAGGATGCTCTTTGGCCTATGCAATGCACCCGCCACATTCCAAAGGTGCATGATGGCCATATTCACTGACATGGTCGAAGACATAATGGAGGTGTTCATGGATGATTTCTCAGTGATGGGGAACTCGTTCGACAAGTGCCTTATAAATCTGACCCGAGTGTTGAAAAGCTGTATTGAGGCTAACCTGGTACTTAATTGGGAGAAGTGCCATTTCATAGTACAAGAGGGCATAGTCTTGGGTCACCGGGTATCAAGTAAGGGAATCGAGGTGGATCATGCTAAAGTTGACGTGATAGCATAACTGCCACCTCCCATTTCAGTCAAGGCAATCAGGAGCTTCCTCGGGCATGCCGGTTTTTATCGGAGATTCTTAAGAGACTTCTCAAAAATTGCCAACCCTCTCTGTAAGTTGTTAGAAAAAGATCACCCTTTCTTGTTTTCTGATGATTGTAGGGTAGCATTCGAGGAGTTAAAAAAGAGGCTAGTCACAACACCCATCATTGTCGCCCCCGACTGGGAGCAACTATTCAAACTCATGTGTGACGCCAGTGACTACGCAGTGATGGGACAGCAGAAAGACAAGCTAATGCACCCAATCTACTATGTCAGTAGAATGCTGAGTGGATCCCAGCTAAACTACATTGTGACTGAAAAGGAGATGCTGGTTGTGGTGTTTACATTTGACAAGTTCAGATCATATCTGATTGGCTTTAAGGTAATTGTATATACTGATCATGCAGCTCTCAGGTACTTGATTGAGAAGAAGGAGTCCAAACCGTGCCTGATTCGTTGGGTGCTGTTACTTCAAGAGCTCGACCTTGAAATTCGTGACCATAAGGGCACAGAAAACCAAGTCGCTGCTCATCTATCACGACTTGAGGGAGCTGAAAACTCAGTTGAGGTTGAGGATATTCTAGAAACCTTTCCAGACGAGCAGCTACTCGCTACAAGACTTGAGGAAGTGCCATGGTATGCAGACTTTGCAAATTACCTGGCAAGTGGTATAGTTCGCTATGACCTTTCCTCTGTACGAAAGAGAAAGTTTTATCGTGACTGCCGCATGTATTACTGGGATGAACCTTATCTGTTTAGAATAAATATTGACAATATGATCCGGAGGTGTGTCCCCGAGATAGAACAATCTTCTGTTTTGCAGGCATGTCACACATCGGCTTATGGCGGGCATTTTGGAGGACTCAGAACAACAACAAAAGTGCTAGAAGCTGAGTTCTACTGGCCAACAGTGTTTAAGGATGCATATCAATGGGTGAAGTGTTGTAATGAATGTCAGTGAACCGGGAACATTTCTCATCGCCATGAGATGCCCATGAACCCAATTCAAGAGGTTGAAGTGTTCGATGTTTGGGGGATAGACTTCATGGACCCCTTTGTCAGCTCATTTGGCAATAAGTACATACTTGTTGGTGTAGATTACGTGTCCAAATGGGTGGAATCTGCAGCACTTCCCACCAATGATGCAAGAGTGGTGGTGGGGTTCTTGAAGAAGAATATATTCACCCATTTCGGGACCCCGAGAGCTATTATCAGTGATGGGGGCACCCACTTTTACAATCGAGCTTTCGAGAAGTTGCTAGCAAAGTACGATGTGCGCCATAAGGTGGTAATACCATATCATTCTCAGACCAGTGGACAGGTCAAAGTGTCTAATAGAGAGATAAAGAGTGTACTGACCAAGACTGTGAACGCCACGAGAATTGATTGGGCGAAAAAGCTAGATGATGCACCCTGGGCCTACAGAACTGCTTTTAAAATACCAATTGGCAAGTCACCATATAAGCTGGTGTTCAGGAAGGCCTGTCACTTGCTAGTGGGACTAGAACATAAAGCTTGGTAGGCAATGAAATAGCTGAATCTGGACATTGAGGCTACGGGCACAACTAGAGTCACAGAATTGCATAAGCTCGATGAGTTATGATATCTTGCTTTCGAGAGCACGAGGCTGTAAAAGGAGAGAATGAAGAGGCTGCATGACAAGAATATTGTTGAGCAAAATTTTAATCCCGGAGACATGGTATTGCTTTATAACTTAAGATTAAGGCTATTTTCGGGTAAACTCAAGTCACGATGGTCTAGACCATTCTGGGTGGTCGAAGTATTCCCTTCAGGTGCTATATAGAGATTGCCTCAAAAAAAGACTCTCATATATTTAGAGTTAATGGGCAGAGATTGAAACCATATGTGGGCATGGATGAACCAAAGAAAGTGTCAGAGATCCATTTGACTGAACCTCAGAGGTCGAGCGAGCCTTAAATGCGCTTATCTGCGTCGTGTCGCGACGTTAAATGAGGCGCTGCATGGGAGGCAACCCATGAACGTTGTTGTTTTCTTGTCTTTTGTTTGATGTTGTACCAAATGTATATTAGACTAACTTCCTTATGAAAAAATGCTCGTCACCACGACCGCGGTGGGATCACGGCATGACCGTGGTAAAAGAGGAGTATTCTATCTCAGGAATGCTTGATCCACCGCGACCGCGGTGAGACCGCAGTGAAACACGATGATTCTATTTCTCGCCCCTTCACTCACTACGGCCGCGGTGGGACCGCGGTCGACCGCGGTAAGTCGCGACTTTACTGTCGCCCAGGTAAGTGAGAATTAATTTTTATTTATTTTATTTTCTAATTTCCCCCCTAATAAACTTAGAACACCCCCCTTTAATTTCCCCCATCTCCTCTCTCTCTAAACCCTAACTCAACGTCTCTCTCCCCTCTTCTTCTTCTTCTTCTTCACCTCTCTCACACTCCCACACACACCCCACCAACTTTCCACTCTCTCTTCCCCAACTTCCATCCTTCTCACCCTCTACTACAACTAGGTATGTCAAGCTTCCCTCTCTTTTCTCTTGTATTTTTGTTTTAGTAATTTGCAAGTTCAATGCCTTAATTGTTGTAGTATTTATAGTAGATTTTTTCTTTTGATTTTCTTTTCTGCTTGTTAGTGGGTTATGTGCACAATGTTGTACAGAAGAGTGTGATTTTGTGTGTAAAATTAATTGTGGTAGGGTGGAATAGTGAAGTACGAATAGTTGTTTTGGGGGAAGAATTGATGTTTCCATGGGGCTAGGTATGTTAGGATAGAGCCCTTGCTCACAAGGTGTTTGAGAAATTTCCCAGCGGAGTTGTAATGGCTAATGTGACCATGGTGGCGGTGAAGTCTGAGTAACCACCCAGGGTTCACACAACTCCAACCCTCACTAATAGGAGACTCTGTTTTTGGCAGGTACATTGCATTAATCCAGGAAGAGAATTACCACAGGGTCCTCCGCTAATGGACCAGGCAAATCTTCTAGATCTCGGGGTCAAGCTAGTATGGAACAATTTTACCACGCTAGGTTTGTCTCCAAACTAGCTGAGGACAGGTATAACGCCAAGGCGTCCAAGAAATTGTTACCTGAAGTTCATATTGACTGGCAAGCCTTGAAAGTGAAATGCCCAAATATCTTTGTAGGGTTGAGGAGCTGTCAGCTGGACATCTTCTTTGATGAATCGGAGGAGGCGAATACACTAATGGTAAGGGAGTTTTACGCTACCTGCCAGGAGCATGTTAATGGGGTGGTCACAGTACGAAATACCCGGGTAAATGTGTCCCTTGAGGCCATCCGCCGAGTGTACCGGCTGCCAGTATTCACTAGGGATAAAGATCATTACATTGCTTATCATCGCCCAACTATCTGGTGGGCACCGATTCTTGAAGCAATATGTGTGCCTGACATGGAGCATATATGGATAAAACACATGATCACATTGAACTCCCAGTCTCTCAATTGTGAGGCTAAGTATTGGCTCACAATTATCAACAGCCGTTTGCTGCCCTCCAGCAACACTACTGATGACAATGGGCCACGAGCAACAACTATCTACTGTTTTAAGACCCACCAAGATTTTGATGTCGACAAGCTCCTTCATGATGAGATGCTCATTCGTTCCCCCGAAGTACTCAAAAGGGTTTTACTTCCCCTCTCTGGTTACCAAACTATGACGTGTTGCACGAGTTCCTAAAAATCCCAGAGTAGATGGGAAATTCCCATTGAAAGCCCCATTCCGGGCTAGCAAAATCACAGTTCAGAGGGAGTCGGTAGTGATGGTTGATGATGATGAGAATGTTGAGGACGTTGCTGCCCTACCACTGCCGAGAGCTGATGAAGCGGGCCCATCATAAGCCCGCCGAAGTACCCGCATGATAGCCCTGGAGCAAGATATGGCTGGCCTCCGCACTTCGGTCACTGACCTGGGCACTAGAGTTGACAATTTGACTACTCAACATGCCAAGTCGGAGAAAAATATCATGGGCTGGCTCCGGGCACTAGGACGAGCGTGTCACCTCGATTCTAGCATCGTATCTGATCAGGATTGAGCATCAGGGAAGTCCCCTTACCTTACTCTGCTTTATATTCGTTAACTTGGGGACATACCAAAGCTTTAAGTGTGGGGTGGGGGATGTTTGTTATTGTAAAATTGTATAACATTGTTTGGTGTTTTTTTTGTTTGTTTGGTATTATTGGTTTATGTTAGTTAACTTCGACTTGGCCCGAAGATGGACACCTCTTGACGAGTCTCTTGAAGGATATAAGTCGAACAAAAAAAAAAGATTTTCGTTTGACTAGGTAGTGTATCAACTCCCCCTTGGTTAAACCACGGTTCTTTTCCAAGGGTTTCTATTTGAACCGGGTGTAGTTAGTTTTTCTTTTTAGTTTAGAAAGTTTTGGGCGAGAAAAAAAAATGGAACTATGGTACCTTGAATAAGGACTGCTTTAGTGTGACACTTAGGCTCTTTAGTTGACTCAAAGAAGGCCTTAAATTGTGTGTTCCTGAATGGCTCAAGTACTTAGAACAGAGTGTCTGATGATCCTAACTGAATTGAGTCATGTGCCGTGTGTGAGTGAGGCTTTTTGTATTTTGTATTAACATTCAATGCCTAGAACTTTTTCTGTGTGTGTGCAAATCGAAATGATAGTCTTGTTTGGTCTGGAAAGTGATATAAGCATTTCTTTGCTTAACCCTTCTATGTATGCTTGTTCCCACCTAACTGTGTATACCCTAGTCAACCTCGTTGAGCCTGTAAGCCTGTTTTTCTTAGCAACCACATTACAAACCTAACCCGAGCTTAAATAACCTATCTTGTTGAACCCTACCACCTCTTAGAAGCACTCAAAGTGTAACAAATATGGAAAAATATAAGTGTGGGGTGGTTGGTTGGGCTATTAAGTGGAATTAAGGGGACAAAAAAAGAAAAAAAATGCACTGGTTGATAAACAATATTAGAGGCCACTAGAAAAAAAAAGAAGCCTCAAAGTGGTGCAGCTATTAAAAGAAAAAGTGTACTAAAGAAAAAATAATAATAAGGGGTTAATACAATAATGTAATGGTGGAAGGAAGGTGTGATAAAGTGAAGAGCTTAAAAGTACACAATATAGTGGAGTGCTTAGGGAGGTATAGTCACTGTACCAGATGTATCCTACCCGTCCCGCAGCCAACATTACAACCAAATAAAGTCCTATTTGATTCTAGACCGAATGAGCTCGATTAGTCGAGTATTACACTACGGGCAAGCCTATGGTGTGTTGTTTGTGGCATAAGAATTTGTTCTTGAGGGTGAGTGAAATGTTGTATTCGAATTCCTCAGTGTATGGTGTGTAAACGATATAAGTCTCTTTTGTAGTGAGTAGGCACATGATTCATGAAGGGAAGGTAAGTCTGGACCTCTGACAGAGAGTAGGAGAGTTGTTTAGGGGTATTGCGTGGCTAGAAAGAGTCTACTCTTGAGGCGGGGATGTTGCACTGAAGTAGTCTATCCATGTGAACTATTCTTGGTATAAGGAGTAGGGAGGTGACCCAATGACGATTAGGCCTATAGAGTGTGGTTTGTTGCTAGAGGACTAGCAACGGTTTAAGTGTGAGGTGTTTATAGTAGGCTATACAGACCCTATTTACACTCTAAATATACCATACTTTATTGTTATTTTAATGGCTAAATGATAAGAAAATACTCTAATTGGTGTTCTTTTACTTTGCAGGGACTAATCCAAGTTAGGAAGAGACTATGGAGTGTTTTGGAGTCAATAATTTGGATATAAGGCCAATCAAGAAGAACCCAAACGAAAATAAGCAAGAAGAGGCAAAGGAGGACTGGGCAAGATGCCACCATGACCGCGGCTGGACCACGGTAGGCCAAGCAAATGAGGCAGAATAGTTGCGTTTCACCGCGGTCGCGGTCGACTGTGTAACTACCCAAAATTTTTGGGACTAAAGTGTAAATCGGGGAAAACTTACCTAACCCATTATAAACTCAACAAACTCGCCCAAGCAAAGGTTAAGCTTGTTTTTAGACTGAATTGGAGGCAAGAATAAGTGTGAGAAGAGCAATCAACCATTAGAGTTTTTCAATCTTCTCTTTGTTATTTCAAGTGCACATTATAAATACTTTTGTAGTTTTATCTTGCTTTACTATGAGTAGCTAAATATTTAGCCTAGGGTTTTGATAGAACCTATTGAAGGATGAACTTCGTGTTATACTAATGGAGTTTGCCCGGTTTAATCTCTATTTGTTCAACTACGTTCTTGTTGTAGTTAATTGATAGGATCCTCAATTAGCTGTGCCTATTTAGTATGTATTACTCGGGAGAGAGTACATATTTAGGTAATTGTTGAACATCACCACTTCCAAAGTATATGAGGGATCAATAACCGAGGGTTTAAAGGCGGGATTAGGGATAACGAAGCCTTGGGTGTGATCTAAAGTGAGATGTAATCAAGGCCAGCTAGTGTAACTCAGGAGAATGCGTCTAGTAAATTATCATAATTACTCGGGAGAGATTTACGGTAGTAAGAGTGATCATGATCGATAGAGATGATTATACAAATCTGTATGAAACATAACAGGAAGGGATTCCATAAATAGGGGAAATCACAACCTTATATCTTTCTCTTAATTGTTTACAATTTAATCATAGTTAGTCTTTAGTTACTTAATTGCAGTCAGTTATAGTTAGTAAAAATATCCTCAATTGTTATTCAAAACGTTTGGGAAGTTGATTGCGTAGAATTTAGTGAGTCTAACACGAGTAATTGATAGGTTAATTCCTTGTGGGTTCGACTCTGGGCTAAAGACTCAGTTTATATTTGTAGCGTCCGCTTAGTCCTTTTTATAAGGCATAGTTGGGTATGATCAGATACCGAATAAGAAATCAGATCTAAGTAATCAATACAATATAGGTACTAGACACCGAATGATAAATTAGATCTAAATAATCAATCCAATATAGGTACTAGACACCGAATGAGAAATCAGATCTAGCTAGTGAAGCATACTAAGGCCTAAGTAATTAATGGAACCATGATACCTTCCTCGAGTAGAATATATCATAAATACACACTATCTGTTACGCAACGCCTTCCTGATGTTCTTTGGAAGGGCAACGTAAAGCTAAGCAACTGATGTCAGTGCGGTTGCTGTCCGCCAATGAGGTCCTCGCCGCACGCTAGACTAAATTGTCAGTGCCGTGCGGGAAAATCAATGTCGTGAGCAATTGCGGAAGCTGATAGAGAATTGGGTTTTGAATGATGATGATGATTTTATTGATGAATGAAAATGCTGATTACAATGATGCGGTGTCGAGGGGGAGAGACACCAGAAAATGCTTGCTTGAAAATGTTTGATTGTTTGGTCCCCCTTAATAATGCTTAAAAAAAATAAACCAACATTACAAGACTAGCCCTAATAAAGCTGTAGAAGCACACTGAAATGAAAATGATGAAAACTAGTCTATGATTACAATGAAAAAGGACTTAGATTATTACAAGGTAAAACTAAGTCTGATGGCAGCAACTTTGTCTTGCGGGTCAGGGACTGCGCGCGCGTTGCTGTGGGCGCGCGCGACTCTTGATGTGTTGGCCTGAGGCTGGGCGCTGGTGCTTGGCATCAGGGTCTGTGCGCGAGTCGCTGCTGGAATGGGCCTGCAGCTGGGCGCTGGCGAGGCATCAGGATCTGCGCGCGCGGCATTGTCAGGGCGCGCGGCGCTGTTGTCATTGGCCAGCCCTTGGGCGCTGGCGAGAGGCATCGGTGGGGCGACAGAGGCGCATGCGCGCTTGTCACTTGGCGCAGCCAAGACCACGGGGCCGACCATGGCGCTAGGCATTGTGAGGCTTGCTAGGCCGCCATGGGGCGCGACCAAGGGGTCATGGGGCGTGTCTGGAAAGCAGCCCATGACATTCTCCCCCACCTGAGTTGGCGCCGTCCTCGGAGCCTTATGATGATGATGATGTTTCTGATGGTTGTTGGATGGGAGGTCTGCACCCCTCTGCTCTGTGAGCTTGCTGTTGTAGCGAAGCAATGATTTCATGCGGCATTGGAAGACTGGATGGATCTTCCACCAGGATGGAGTTTTTACCTGGTATGTGGACTTCCCAATGCGTTTTTCAATGGCCAGGGGCCCGATGTATTTTTGTTGCAGGCGAGGGTCATGGGTCCTTTCTGAAAACAAGTACCGCTTTGGGATGCATAGCATTACTTTGTCCCCTGGTTGATATTGGGCAAAGCAAAGCTTTTGTTCGGTGAACCTTTTTGCCCGCTCTTGGGCCCTGATGAGATAGCTCCGCACTATCTCCATGTTGCGCTCCCATTCGCTCGAGAAGTTGGCAGCTCAAGGAGATTTCGGCATGGTTGATGCATTCACCGTTTGCGGGAGAAGCGGTTGCTGTCCGGTAACAATTTCAAAAGGGCTTTTGTTTGTATGATGGCTCTTTTGAGAATTGAAACACAGTTGAGCAGCATCCAGGAGCTTCACCCAATGCTTCTGTGATCCGGTTGCGAAGTTGCGGAGATATTCCTCCAGCATGTCATCGAACCGGTCTGTCTGGCCATCCAATGGTGGATGGATGTCTGTGTTGTGACTCAATGTTGACCCAAAACACCTGAAGAGATAGGTCCAAAAGTTGCTAGTGAAGCGTGAGTCGCGCCTACTAACAATGTTTTTGGGCAGGCCCCAATGTTTGACAATGAGCGAGAAGAAGAGTCGAGTTGTATCTTCTGCTGAGATGTTTTGCGGGGCTGCTATGAAAGTTTCATAGTCTGAGAACTGATCTATGACAACCATGATGGATGCAAGATTGCCGACTTGGGGCAATCCCGTGATGAATCTGAGGGAAACACTTTCCCATGGTCTCTGAGGGACATGTAATGGCTGCGAGGGTCCCGTCTGTGATGAGTGATCCGACTTGTCCTTGTGGCATGGCTGACAAGTCTTCACACGATGATGAGCGTCACCAGTCTTTTGAGGCTGATGACATGATGGTTGATTGTTGCTGCGAAGGGTAGTCGGAACCAGGGGTTCATGTCTGTCGACTACCTTCTCCAACTGCATGGCCGAGATGTTTTCAGCGGCCATCTTTACGGGAAAACATGGTATGGTGCAGGGCTTGGCCCCTTTTTCTCCCATCATCAGGAGCATGTTGGCATATGGTACCGGTATGGTGTTGGTTTGCCTCATGAACTCCAAACCCACTATGATGTCGAAGTCATCTATGATTGCGATGCGCAGGTCGATGCTTCCTTTGTATGGGCCAAGTTTCACTGGGACATTTGTAGCTATTCCACCCAATGTCTGAGGTGGTGAGTTGATGGCCTTGACGCGGCCTTTGCTCTTTTGTACAACAAGACCTAGGCGCTCTACTTGCGTTGATGACAAGTAGTTGTGGGTGGCACCCGTGTCTATCAATGCGTGAAGGGGCTTGCCGTTCACTTTCAGTTCGACGAAAATTAGGGTCCTCGCTTGTTTAGGAGGCTTCTCGTCCATCTTTTCCTTCCCTTTCTTGGTGATTGGGACTGATGTTTTCTTAGGAGGACATGCACTGGTACCCGCTAAGGCATGTGGGATAGAGCCAACAATTGCATTGAAGGCGCCTACCTGGTCGTCTTCGGATGTGTCTGATGCATCTGTCTCATCCTCGACAGTCTGATGAGCATTGACCTTGATGTTTGGGCATTCATTGTTCCAATGTGCCCCGCCGCAATGACGGCATTCTGAGGGAGGCTTTCTCCCCTGATTGTTGTTGATGGATGCAGCACTGTTGCTGTTGGAGGAAGGAGTCTTAGTTTTGGATGCACTCCGATCTCCCCCACTTTTGCTTGGGCCACCATTGCTGGGATGGTGCCCGTTGAATCCCCCTCGGACAGACGGCTGGGGCCTGTCGTTCTGAGTTCCCAAATGATAATCGCCAAGGCATTCTGCAGCTTGAATGGCCTTGGGCAGGGTGTCTACCCGTTGTCGCTGTAGTTCCATACGGGCATGAGGTTTCAAACCTTCTATGAATGCGAAGAGTTTGTCTTTGTCCCCCATGTCGCGTATATTTAGCATGAGTGCGGAGAATTCGCGCACGTACTCGCGCACTGATCTGGTGTGGCGGAGTTCTCGTAGCTTTCTCCTTGCATTGTATTCCACATTTTCGGGGAAGAACTGCAGGCGTATGGCTACCTTCAATTCATCCCATGTCTGAAGAGTATCTTCACCGGCCTTGATGGCTTCGTATTTGACTCGCCACCAAAGTTTGGCATCGCCCTGAAGATACATGGCAGCAGTCGCTACCTTTTTGGATTCCTCCAAATGGCCCACGGTATCGAAGTATTGTTCGATGTCGAAGATGAAGTTTTCCACTTCTTTAGCATCCCGGGATCCGTCGTATGGCTTTGGCTCCGGTATCTTAAGCTTTAATGGAATGGGGGTGAGGTTTGCTGCACCCCTGATGTGGTTGTCGCCTTCCCGAAGTAGGCTCTGTAAGGCAGTATTGACAACATTGAGCTTGTCTGTCAAGTCGTTTATGGTTTGCTGCATGGCAGTTAATCTGTCTGCCTCATGTTGCTGATGGGCTAAATCGTCGGCACGCTCCTGTCGGAGGTCCTCAAATTTGCCATGAATATTGGCAGTTTCGATGGCTGCCGTTTGTCGGTCCTCGTCGGAGTCACGACTGATGTTTGCAATGTCATTTTCCGCCTGCCGCATTCGGCGGTCCAGGTCGTCCAACCTTTGCACTAGGTTGTTGTTTTGATCAGGCACCGTATCCACGATGGGTCGTAATCGGTCAACCGTCTCTTCTAGGGATGCTAGACGCTCCCCATGATTCACCATGGTCAGAAATGGTGATGATGGCAAATGTGTTCCCTCGTCCGATGTCGAGCCTAGGCTCTGATACCAACTGTTACGCAACGCCTTCCTGATGTTCTTTGGAAGGGCAACGTAAGGCTAAGCAACCGATGTCAGTGCGGTTGCTGTCCGCCAATGAGGTCCTCGCCGCACGCTAGACTAGATTGTCAGTGCCGTGCGGGAAAACCAATGTCGTGAGCAATTGCAGAAGCTGAGAGAGAATTGGGTTTTGAATGATGATGATGATTTTATTGATGAATGAAAATGCTGATTACAATGATGCGGTGTCGAGGGGAGAGACACCAGAAAATGCTTGCTTGAAAATGTTTGATTGTTTGGTCCCCCTTAATAATGCTTAGAAAAAATAAACCAACATTACAAGACTAGCCCTAATAAAGCTGTAGAAGCACACTGAAATGAAAATGATGAAAACTAGTCTATGATTACAATGAAAAAGGACTTAGATTATTACAAGGTAAAACTAAGTCTGATGGCAGCAACTTTGTCTTGCGGGTCAGGGTCTGCGCGCGCGTTGCTGTGGGCGCGCGCGACACTTGATGTGTTGGCCTGAGGCTGGGCGCTGGTGCTTGGCATCAGGGTCTGTGCGCGAGGCGCTGCTGGAATGGGCCTGCAGCTGGGCGCTGGCGAGGCATCAGGATCTGCGCGCGCGGCATTGTCAGGGTGTGCGACGCTGTTGTCATTGGCCAGCCCTTGGGCGCTGGCGAGAGGCATCGGTGGGGAGACAGAGGCACATGCGCGCTTGTCACTTGGCGCAGCCAAGACCACGGGGCCGACCATGGCGCTAGGCATTGTGAGGCTTGCTAGGCCGCCATGGGGCGCGGCCAAGGGGGAATTAAACCAAAATTTTTGGGACTAAAGTGTAAATCGGGGAAAACTTACCTAACCCATTATAAACTCAACAAACTCGCCCAAGCAAAGGTTAAGCTTGTTTTTAGACTGAATTGGAGGCAAGAATAAGTGTGAGAAGAGCAATCAACCATTAGAGTTTTTCAATCTTCTCTTTGTTATTTCAAGTGCACATTATGAATACTTTTGTAGTTTTATCTTGCTTTACTATGAGTAGCTAAATATTTAGCCTAGGGTTTTGATAGAACCTATTGAAGGATGAACTTCGTGTTATACTAATGTAGTTTGCCCGGTTTAATCTCTATTTGTTCAACTACGTTCTTGTTGTAGTTAATTGATAGGATCCTCAATTAGCTGTGCCTATTTAGTATGTATTATTCGGGAGAGAGTACATATTTAGGTAATTGTTGAACATCACCACTTCCAAAGTATATGAGGGATCAATAACCAAGGGTTTAAAGGCGGGATTAGGGATAACGAAGCCTTGGGTGTGATCTAAAGTGAGTTGTAATCAAGGCCAGCTAGCGTAACTCGGGAGAATGCGTCTAGTAAATTATCATAATTACTCGGGAGAGATTTACGGTAGTAAGAGTGATCATGATCGATAGAGATGATTATACAAATCTGTATGAAACATAACAGGAAGGGATTCCATAAATAGGGGAAATCACAACCTTATATCTTTCTCTTAATTGTTTACAATTTAATCATAGTTAGTCTTTAGTTACTTAATTGCAGTCAGTTATAGTTAGTAAAAATATCCTCAATTGTTATTCAAAACGTTTGGGAAGTTGATTGCGTAGAATTTAGTGAGTCTAACACGAGTAATTGATAGGTTAATTCCTTGTGGGTTCGACTCTGGGCTAAAGACTCAGTTTATATTTGTAGCGTCCGCTTAGTCCTTTTTATAAGGCATAGTTGGGTGTGATCAGATACCGAATAAGAAATCAGATCTAAGTAATCAATCCAATATAGGTACTAGACACCGAATGATAAATTAGATCTAAATAATCAATCCAACATAGGTACTAGACACCGAATGAGAAATCAGATCTAGCTAGTCAAGCATACTAAGGCCTAAGTAATTAATGGAACCATGATACCTTCCTCGAGTAGAATATATCATAAATACACACTATCACACGTCCATTATTGTAAACGTCCCATTCGATGACATTAACGTTATTAATAGAAACATTCTCTTCATGAGGCAATGTAGTAATAATAATATGGTGGCCACGAAGTAGGGTTTTATTATGAAGAGAAAATTCG
Source organism: Nicotiana tabacum (assembly GCF_000715075.1). Lineage (NCBI taxonomy): Eukaryota > Viridiplantae > Streptophyta > Magnoliopsida > Solanales > Solanaceae > Nicotiana > Nicotiana tabacum. The sequence goes on from NC_134088.1 coordinate 3,804,413, forward strand.
AGATTTTCTTTATTAAGTTACAAGGGGACAATTTGACATTGAATTAATCTATAAGGAGGGCTGGGATATTTTGGGAATATTTTGAGAAAAGCTTTTTCAGTAGGGCAAAATATGGTGAAATTTGTGGTATCAGGAGAAGAAGAATAAGATGATTTAGGGTATTTTCAAGAATAAATGAAATTGAAACATAGTCTTTCTTGAATAATATATTTGGAAGGTTATTGCTGAAAATTAATTTAGAAGACGAAGAAATTACTAGGGTTGAAAGGCTAACGAAAGAAATAAAGAGAATTAGGAAAAACCTAGTAATTGTTGTCATGATGGAGAAATTTAGAGAAGTTTTTGAATTTAATCTTTGATTAATGATAGAATTAGTGGAGTTATAAACCTAAGGTTGTCTATTTATAGATACTTTCCTGGGCAAAGATCAGTTTAGCTCGCGGCAAAAACTATTTACCGTCAATAGCCGCAAAAGTGTATTTATATGTTTTTTTTTGTATATAACATGCACAAACATGTATGTATGTATGTATACATACATTTTAAATCATGCCAAATCAATAAGAATATTGTCTCTCTACTTTTCTCTGCAATATTCTTCTTCTTTTATTGTTTTATAACACTAGTATTAGTACCCGCGCGGATGCGCAGACACTAATTATGTCAAATATTGAAGCTATTTGGATTGTAGGTAAATAATCTTAAAATTTATATTTTCTCAGTAAATATAGATAATCATTGGATATTAAATGAAAAAAATTAACCATTTCTTCTATTTATTTTTTTTGATATCATTCTTGCCGGTGTCATTGGATCCTAAAAATAGTCGGGAAGCAAAATAATACTAACTCATATTTATAGCAAAACAATCAAATATTGAGGCAATGAATGACTCTTTGGATAAGACTTAACTCTTTTACTACTACTTGAAATCTTATTTGGTATATTAATATCTCTTGAAAAATATTTCTTTCTTAAAATTTTAGTTTCTAAAATATTATTTTTATAATAATGTAATTGAAAATATTATTCTTAATTCAAAACTCATTTTAGTTGGCTATCTAAAAATATAAAAAATTCTTTAGCTAGTGAATTTTTTTACTCCGTTTTGATATTTGACATTAACCATGTTAAATATCTGAGTTATTTGAATTATATGTAAATAACCTTAACATTTAAACCTTCTAAATAATTATAGATAATCATTAGATATTAATTAAGAAACACTATATGACAAAAGACTTAACATTTTCTCAATTCTCATAGTGATAATTTTATTTTTGCAATATTCTCATAGGTGTCATTGGAACCTAAAAATAGCCACATAGTGAAATAATAACTCATTTTATGGCAAAGCACAAAGGTTGACACGATATAAACGATTTTTTGATTTGACTTGAACTCTTATTTGGTATGATTTTATCTTTCAAAAAATATTTCTATTTTGAAATTTCAACTTCTAATACTTTTTATATATATATTATAATAATGATTATCTTTATAATGATGCAAGTGAATATATTATCCTTAATTTAAAATTTACTTTAATCGGCTATCTAAAAATTTAAATGCTTCTTTGGCCGGATTTATTTTAGTATGACTCCACTTTAAGTTTATCGATATCTCTAGCCCCAGAATTTGAATTTTTAATACCCTATATATACAAAAATTTTGTTCTTTGAATCATTGTTAAATTAGTTGTCTTAAAGTTGTCAAGTAGTTTATTTTTCGACACCATACTTGGCTTAAGCTCAATGCAAACTACTCAAATTGTATTCCAATTCAAATTCGTATATCATATTAGTTTGTTAGTAATAGTGATTTGTTAAAAACGACACATAATGTAAATTAAAAAAAATATTCAAAGATATCATTATCTTATAATCTATGTATTTGAGTTGAAAAAAATATATTTGAAATCGATGAGATTAACTTTCAAATTTTTTATACTCAACAAAGATGAAACATAATAAGAAATTTGTTGTCATATTTTATTTCTCGTTTTTAGATCTTTCTAATATTTTTTTCAATATTTATTTTCTTTTATCTTATTTTTTATGTCATTATTTATTTTGTTACAAAAAAATAATTTATTTCACTATAAAAGGATGAGTTTAATAAAAATTGCCTACATATGAATTTTAATTATATTTTTAGTCTTTGGTTGAAATTATTTCATATTTTTCTTTTGGTTTTATCTAATCAGCCTAAATAGGTGCTCGCCCAACCACTTAAATTAAAAAATTAAATGATGTGTAATTTATATATAATCCATATATAATCCATATATAATATGTGTATAATCGTGTGTTGTCGGTATATCATCTATTTATATTAGCTATAAAAAGTAAATAATAAAGATGGCCGGATATTGTGTAAATACTCCATAAGATTTCGGTTTGTTTGAGTCTATCCATGATATAATTTCTATTAAAATAATTTTAAAACTTTCTACTAATGTTCAAAAATATCTTATCTTTTTATTATCTTTGAATTAAAAAAATTAAAGAGTTTTTTCGAAATAATTTGTTTAAATTTAAAAAAATATATTTCACTTCATACCAATTTTTTCTTTATATATACTTTTTGTTACACTTAAAAGTCGCTATAGAAACTATCAATTAGAAACCAGTTTATCTCTTGTTGAGTTTGAAAAAAAAAACCTTTCACATAATCTAATGATTCAAAACTAATATTCTTCAACAAAAAAAATATTATACCCTTGCAATATTGGCTTGTCTACAACTAAATGAAGGGGTTTCAGCTTATACCCTTCAATTCCTTGAATGTGCCAAATTGAAATTAATGATAGCAATTGTATAACCAAAGTTTTGTTATTTGTTTGATGTCCATTTATGCAAATTGACTCTTTAAACAAATATTTCTCAAGAAGAAAAAAGAAACAATTTTTTTATTTTTAATATTGATTGTGATTTTGTGATGTTTCTTTCTCCAGCATGTATGTTTACTTTATTATATATGTAAGTAAACTTTCATTTGGTTTTGTAAACTCTTTTTTGTTATTTAGATAAACATATACGTGTACCATATATATTACATTTATTTTTAAAAAAATTCATTTTATTCAAATCTAGCTACAGTGTTTCAAAGAACTATACTTATAGGATTTTAAATGTGAAAGAGTTTTATAGTTATATGGAGTAGTTTTTTTTTTTGCTAGAGGCGAAGTAGTATTTAAATAATTATAAAAAATAATAAAAGTTCCTAACATAATTGCATATGATCATTAACCGAATTAAGTATGATAACATGATAAAAAAAGATAAATTTTATTTTTAATTTAAATTCGAATTTTAGAACTTTATCTATAAATTCAAAATTATCTTTTAATTCAAATTTTGTATATATATATATATAATATTTGTATTTAACTAAAATAGTCAAATATAGAATAAAATTACCATATACTATTGACATTTATTAGCTTGCCACTTGGCTTAACCATAATGTCAATTATATATGGTAACTTTCTTTTCTTTGATATATATATATATATATATATATATATATATATATATATATATATAGATAGATAGATAGATAGATAGATAGATAGATAGATAGATAGATAGATAGATAGATAGATAGATAGATAGATAGATAGATAGATAGATAGATAGATAGATAGATAGATAGATAGATAGATATCTTGTGGCATAAAACGTATTGTTTTTATGTCGTGTAATTTGTTTAGCATTTTCACCTTACTAGCATCTTCCTCAGTCAGAGCTCGTTGTACCAGGCTTTCTAGTGCGATTTACATCTCTTGTATGGTTTGCGAGCTTTGCACAATGAGCAAGTTACTCAGTTTGCACAATGAGCAAGTTACTCTCCCGGAGGCAGGGGCAGATTTAGGGGGCAGAAGGATGTTCACCCGAACCCCCGTCGAAAAATTACATAGTATATGTAAGGCAAAATTTATTTTTTACCTCTCTATATATTATGTTTTGAATTCCCTTGACATAACCCAAAAGCATAGTTAGTGGTCAAGGAGTTCAAAACCTTTGTAAGATTAGTGGTTCTATACCCACTAGGACATTTTAACTTCTTTTTTTCCTTTTTTTGAACCCCCTTGGTGGTAATCCTGCCTCCGCCACTGCCCGGAGGATAGCGGCGGCAGATTTTTCAGGAAATTTTCCCAAAAAAATAAATTGTGTAGCGTTTTCACAAGCAAATTGATTAGGAGGTCACGTATTAATTAAAGATTATTTTTCCAAATTTATATTAGAGGAGAACAAAAAGTAAAAGAGAAGTCCTAATATATCTAAATTTCTATTCGGGGATAAAGAAAAAAAATTCAGTTCCTTTTAGAGTAAGACTCCTATTCGGTTTAGAATGGGAATTTCTCTGGGCTGATGGAGTCCGAGCAATTGGTATAATATTTTTATATTTCGAAGAATATAGTCGTCCACTTAACTTAAATTAAAAGTAGCCGACGAATGTATAATATATGCATATATAATTCATGTATAAAATATGTATAATTATATAAAATTAATGTATAATCTATATATATCGGTTAAAAAAATAAAAATTGAATATGATCGGCTATTTGTATAACAATCCTCTAAAACTAACTTATTTTTAAAAGCAATAATATTGACTAAGCAATTTTACAATATTAACTTATATAATAGGTACGTTTGATATTTGACTAAGCAATTTAAAAAGCACTATTGAGCAACAATAATATCATTTAACTTCTTTGTGATAGCCCTATAAACCCTAAGTACAAATTACTTAATTTATGATGAATGAAAAATAGCGTGCCAATAATAAAACTCAACATATAAATAAAGAAAGAGAGTTTAAAAAAGATAATATTATTACAAAACTAAATAACTTAATCAAGCAGAGGCCTAAATAAGGGAACTTTGACATCTTCCTTTTCTTCATCAGATTTGATAACCTTGACATCTTCCACGTCATCATCTAAATAATCCTCATTCTCCAAAATACAATAATGCATAATATAACAAATAAAAAATATTGCAACACCAACTTCCATTAGAAGCAAAGTTAGTTGAAATATATACTCAGGATTTTTAATCCAATATTCAATATAATCTTCAAATTTAAAACCATACTTCTTCTTTTCAATATTTTTCTCCACGTTCGATGAACTATCAATATCGCGATCAAGATAAACTAGTATTTCTAATGCTGGATCAAAAAAATCATCGACCCCATGTACTATCACACGTCCATTGTTGTAAACGTCCCATTCGACGATATTAACGTTATTAATAGAAACATTCTCGTCGTGAGACAATGTAGTAATAATAATATGGTGGCCGAGGAGTAGGGTTTTTAGTTTATTGGAGTTTTTGTGACGAGAAAATTCGAGATTTTCTTTGTTGAGTTTCAAGGGGACAATTTGATATTGAATTAATCTATAAGGAGGGCTGGGATATTTTGGGAATATTTTGAGAAAAGCTTTTTCAGTAGGGCAAAATATGGTAAAATTTGTGGTATTAGGAGAAGAAGAAATAAGATGGTTTAGGGTATTTTTAAGAATAATTGACATAGAAACGTAACCTTTGTTGAATAATGTATTTGGGAGATTATTGTGTGTAATTAAATTAGAAGATGATGAAATTACTAAGGTTGAAAGACTAAGGGAAAAAATAACGAGAAGAAGTAAAAACCTGGTAATTGTTGCCATGATCGTTTAACTTTTAACTTTTAGAGGAGCTGTAGAAATATTTGAATGATAAAATTAATTGAGTTATTTTACCTAAGTTTGTCTATTTATAGATATTTTTTGTTTAATATAAACCTTTGGGAAGTGGGATTTCTTTGTTGCCCTTTTCCTACATGAACTCGAATTCTCTTAAGCTTCTTTTGGTACTTATAATTTTATCCTATAATTGTGCTCTACGGAAAACATAATAGAAAAAGAAAAGAATACAACAACTATAAACACAATAAAATTCTACAAGTGGGAATTGGGGAGGATAGTGTGTAGGTAGACCTTATCCATACTTAGGGAGTTAGAGAGATTGTTTCTGAAAGACCCTCGCTTAGAGAGAAAGAATAGGAACAAGCAAATGTCAACCAAAACGGCCAGAAAAATAATACCAACAATGTATGAATCGGAAAAATAGATGGAAGAAAGCAATAGCAACAAACACTAACAATGACAAGGTACTAGAAAACTGAGGCGTAAGAAAACAACCATAATACTAGCAATTTAAGAACAATGACAGGATACTAATAGACTAGTCCTAATACATCTGGACCGGATCAGAAAGACACTCGCCTACTTACTATCCTTCTATCATAATCTCGACGACCTCGATACACTCCTATCTAGTGTCATGTCTTCGGTAAGTTGAAGTCGCGCCATGTACTGCCTGATCAACTCTCTCCAATACTTATTCGGTCGCCCTTTACCTCTTCTCATACCCGTCAAAGCCAATTGTTCACAACTCATCACTAGGGCATCTAGGCTTATCCTTCTCACATGTCCGAACCATCTAACCCTTGCTTCTCGCATCTTGTCCTCCATGGGGACCACACTCACCTTCTCCCGAATATATTCATCCCTAATCCTATCCAACCTAGTGTGCCCATGCATTCATCTCAGCATTCTCATTTTAGCTATGTTCATCTTCTAGATATAGAAGTTCTTGACTGATCAACACACTAACCAATACAATATAGTCGGTCTAACCATCACTTTGCAGATTTATGAATAAAAAGTTGATCTGGTTTATGATATGCTTGTTTTTTCCTCCACTTAAGCGTTGCACAATAAGATGAGGTCGGATTTTTCCTCTTTAATTCACAATTTTAATTTATAGTGTATTAGAGTTTCACAATTAATAGCATTCAGAATGCTATGTTAGAGTTACACTCGTAGGAAATTTTCGAATTTCAAGAATAATTCATGGAGTTTTCATTAATTCTACCGTACGAATATAGGTTTCAAACTCCAGCACACGGTTAATGCATTTTTTTTTTTTTTTGTAAGAGGGAAAATCCGCAGTCACTACAATCTCTGCCACAACCTTTGCCCTTCGGGTGAACACTTTGTGGTGAGCACTTTGTACGCATTGGCCTTCCGGTGAGCACTCTATGGTGAACACTTTGTGCGCACTGGGTAAACCCCCTTGTGTAATAGCCTGCAGACCACACATGAAATATAAACCGCCCAAGTCCTGTGCGACAGGCTCTACCCAAAGTCATTAAGGGAGAATTTGATCACAGGCCATTCATATAGATTACCACCCTCCAAAGTAACTGGGCAATCCCGAAAGAAAGGTGTTAATGCACACTTTGATACATGAATAAATTCATGATATTTTTGTCCAATTTTGCTTCTTCATTAAAAGTGACTATTATTAAATTTCAAATACTGGCTAAACTTTAAAAGCAGGCCCAAAAGTGGCTACGCCTCATATGAAATCAGCATTAATGACTTTGAAACGGCGTCGTTGGGTACCCTGCTTAAAACACAGGTTTCTCGATTAACAAGCAAATCGGTTCTCCTTCCTCTTCAAATACCATTTCGCACTGAAGAAACTTCCAGAAGAAGTCAGAAGCTAAAAAAATGGTGTTAATCGAACAAGTACCTTCTGAACAAGCAAAATCAAACTCCAAACCTAGACAAACCTCTGAATCAACGACCACAGAGGTTTCGCCGCCCGCCGACAGTTCTTCGACGGCGACGGCGGCGGAGAAAGCGCCGTCTGGTAACGCCTCCGATGGATACGAAACAGCGAGCGATACCGAACTGAACGAGACCGAAAATGGAAGTAATAGAGAATCTGAAAAAACAGTCAATGCGCCGTCGTCTTCTTCTGATGGCGATTTGAAGGAGAAGACGCAGCAGCCTGAAACAAATCTAGAACAGCTCAATGAGGTAGGTTTTCTTCTCTTACATTTTTTTAATTGACAAATTCGCGTTGCTGTTTTCCGGTGCTGTTAGGTATTTGTAGAGTGATTGCAACTAGTTTAGGTAAGTTTAATTTAGTATATTGTGTATACTAATGTTTTGAGTTCCTTAGTTATTGATTTTTTTAATTTTTTTGATTAAATGGTGCAATGTGCATTGGAAAAAAAAATCAGTGATTAGAATTTAAAGCCTGTGAATTCGAGATTAGAATTGAGGAATTCATTTCTCAGTTTGTTGAATTCTCTCTAGTTATTCCTTTTGTTTGTTTGTTTGTTTTGGTAAGTTAAATTTCATTTATTTATGTTACTCCATGGCGAGCGGTGTCAGAAAATAGCAGATGTTTTTGTGATGATTGAATGGCTCTACAGCAAACACAAACAATTAATTAGCCCGAATTCTCTGTACATAATAGTATCTTCTCCGTACACCAAAAAGTTATATGAAATACAGAGTCTTTTGATATATCCCATATTTTTTTGCAACTAGGGATGTCTTGCGATACTGTAACATGTTACTATTGTGTACTTGACACCTTCATGATGTATATTTATGAAATTTCGATTATTGAAAAACATATCTTTTTTGCAGCTATGGGAAGTCGTGTATTCCTTACATTCCAAATCTTTCAAGAAATAATCAATAGTATGGTCTTCCAATTTGCTTTCTTCTCTTTGCTAATTCTTGTAACTTCCAGCTGGTGATTGTCTCTAAGGCTGTCCCTGTCCTCACCCAAGTCAGTTCCAGCTAAGAGAGTCAAATATTGGAATGTTGTGTTGTATACCTGCAATTTTACTCTCTAGTGAGTTATGTTAAGTGCATCAATGAAATGCACCAGATAGCGTTGAAAGCATTAGTGCAATGTAATCAAGTTACTAGTCTATTGAAATGATCAATCAAATCGATTAGCTAATGCGATTGGAATCGATTTTTTCTGTTCCTTATATCTTTATTGGGTTACAGGCGGAGTGGCTTGGTTTGACTCATAAAAAAGAAATGATCTCATAAATAAGAAAGAAATGGAAAGAGGAAATGATGAAAATCAAAGGTCATGAGAGAAATGAGATTAGGGACTATATAAAATGGATTTGCTACCTTCTGTAATAATAAAAATAAGAAAATTCTAAATATATGGAATATACCCATTTATAGCGCATAGCTTCCCTATACCCTAAAAAATACTTTAGTATTCTGAATTTTCTATGCTATATGCTTTCATTAATTGTGCTAATGGGGTTTGTAACATTTTAGGAAGAGGGTGTATCTCTTTCCAGATGAACTTTCTGTATGTGTGTGTTGATTTTTTCTTGCCATCACCTTAACATCAACATTAAGACGAGAATATTAGTACGTTAAGAAGTTTAATGATCGCGAAGCAACCATTTACTAGCATTTTAATACCACTATTCTGACCGTTCTTGTCCTACATTCTATAAATCACGAACTCCATCTTGATAAAAAGAAAAAGGAAAGAATGTGGTCCAAGATTAGATAAGTTGCTGCGAAGAAGTGCCTCCATCCCAAATCGAAGATTAGAAAATGTGAAACTTGTGTAGAAAATCTAGCTGACATTGTTTTCAACCCTGGGTCTTGGGGTAAAAGTGGCACTGAAATAAATGAACCTTTTCTTGTGGGTCATGCAAATTTAACAACTATATTTTTTCCCCATTTGATTTTTCCTATTCGACATTGAGGAATTTCATCATAAATGTACTTTCGTGACTCTGATCTGCCTGACCTTCTTTCTCTTGTTAATGTGTTTTAGGGTGTTTGATCATTGCCATTTCAGCTATTACGCCTGCCCCTTTTTTTTTTTGGAAATGTTCTTCCTCTTGTTAGTTGGTGAAACTGTACTAAGATAATCACTCTTAACAATTATTAATATGATTCTTTCATTTTGAGAAGCAGAAAGCCTTGGCTCAAGCAAATGATGCAAAAGTTGAAGGCAATACATTGTTTAAGGATGGGCTTTATGAAGAGGCATTGTCAAAATATGAGCTAGCATTACAAGTTGCAGCAGATATTCCTTCAAGTACTGAAATTCGTTCAATATGCCATGCTAATCGTGCAGCTTGTTTCTCCAAACTGGTAAGCTCAGCATATGCATTGTGTGCACTCTGCATCAGATTTTATTTTGTCAAAATTCTGCCATGGGTTGGAAGTGCTGATAGGTTAGTTTTGTCTACAGAATAGTTTGCCAAACTTGTCAGGAGCTTTTACATTTGGCATCTGTTTGTTACTAGCTTTTCATTGATTTGTATTGTCCCACTTGGATTCCTACTGCTTTTGGTATAGCAATTTAGTTGGTGACTAATAAATATTGAAATCAACGTTGCAGCTTTTGCTGATCATTTGAACTTGTGGATTTGAGCATTCGAAAGAGACCTGTCACCCTATATATACTGGACATAAACAATTCTGACTGGCTAATAGAAGCGATGTCTGATTTTTGAGCTCTTTACGCAACCTGTAAAAGAGCTATTCCAAATAGGTTTCCCGACATACTCTTGTTGCTGGATATCAATGTGATTACCTTTACCTGATAAACAGAAATTCTGACCAGCTAAGGAAAAAACTATTAATAGTCTTGTCTTCTAAACCCCTTCAAACCTGATTTGATTGGGCCTGATAACTAAGTTTGAGACTGTCATATCTGGTCTGGGATATGCTTAAAGCAAATCTTGAAGCTGAAATATATGGAGAGGGGTGTAACTATGAGAAAGATGTCACATCATATTCGATGCTATTATGGCTTTATGCAATACCATTCGCGTGGAACTGTTAAATCCTACAGTATGTAGAAAGAGTTCATCCTTCTGAGATAGCATATGATGGAACTACATCAACTGATAGGCAGACTACGAGATTCCCTTGTATGATAACTAGTGCTGTATTGTTATAAAATAAAGACTTTACCAGTGCCTTTAGCTCTGATGTGTTCTCATCTGTGAACCATACTGTTTCATTGTGGTTATCTTAGGTTTGGTTTTTTGTTCCCTTATCTTTTCAGGTAGCTAGTATTCCTCATAGGTGATAGCATATAATTTCTGCTTGTGCTGTTTCATCATTAACTATTTCTGCAGATATTCGATTTCAGTCACAGCAGATTTTGTCTACATTATCTGAACTTAGCATCTAAACTTGACGAGAAAAACTGTAGGATTTACCCCTCAAACTCAATCTACTCAAATCTATAACAACCTTATCAATTTTGTTGTCTCTATTCAGTAAATTGTATTCTCTTTCCTTTCCACCTTCGTTCTTGTGTCTTGCTGAATGGCAAGTCTGAGTTGAGATGATAGTATTTCATCTGTACTTGCAGTGGCTTGTAAACTTTGATTCGGAGGCTATTCTAATTTAATATTTGGAGGGGCAGTGGGAATGGTGCGGAGGGGGAAATTAGGTAAATTTGAGGAAGAAGGTCGTGTCACAAGTCGAGGCTGGGGAGGGTGTTGTCACGGGGGCGGGTAGTGGAGGCTGGCTGACTCTGGGGCTAAGAAAGGTGTTTGTAGTTTGCGCAGGGGTGGAATAAGGATGGTCTAGGGAGGCGTTGGCTGCAGACTTCACTTCCTTGTTGTTTAGGTACTTTATGCAGTGATATGTGATAAGCCAAGACATATAAAAGACATGTTAAGGACCAGGATAACTAGTACGTCTAAGTGACACCATGCCACAACAAGCCACGGATGATGAGATGGAAGTAGTGTTCTTCGGTCTTGTTAAACTGGTCATTAGTGTGAGCAAGCGATTGCTAACTTCTGTCTGATCCTCTTTCCTGTACCTTTGATGAAATTGGGATGAAAAAATAAATATTAGCTGTTATGTAGGACAGAGGAAGTATACCGTCCATTGAAGGAGACAAAACTTCTTTTCTATTCTCATCTTTTATAAATTATTTTGTGTTGGACAATCTGTTGTGTACTATATTGCATAGTATCTCCTTCTTCTTCTTTTTTTCCGGAAAGGTAAAACCATCTTACTTAATATTTTATATATTTATAATGTTAGTTGGTCCGACTTGATGAATTATTGACTTCCAACCTGATCAGATTTCTTGTTTAAGATTTAATACTTTCTAATGTGGAAGTACAATACCTAGATCACTACATTTAGTTGTAATATTGTAATTTTCCATTCGTGACAATTGCCTAGAATCTTTTGAGAAAGTAATATCAGCTCTTTCTCCTTATAAATTTGGTGTGGTTTAGATTCTTTGGTACATTGTGATAATTATTCTCAACGCTTCTCTTTATAAATTAGGTGTATGAATTAAAAACATTTTATCATCCTTATATATAACATGTTTGAATGAGACATATGGTTGATGTAAAGATAAATTTACTGGAAATTCTTGGGAGGATCTTTGCCCCTTTTTTTTGTCCAAGTATATATGAAAAACGTAATGCTACGTACGTATAAGACTTCTTGGAACATTTGTTTCAAAATTTCTAACATATCAATCATCAATAAACTCCCCAATCCCAAACTTGTTTGGTTCTTGAAATAGGGGTTCTATACCTTTATAGGATTCTTTACCCCTTTTATACATCTCGTATGCAGAGTTCACGTTCACATCAATGAACTTGTACTTATAAAAAAGTAAAAAACGAATAGTAATGGTTCTTAAAATAAAGGGTTTCTCACTTATCGCTAATATACAAATCTTTAACCAAACTAAAAGAACCCATGATAAACATCATGGGATCTGATGTAAGTGTAACATATTTCAAGGGAAATAATCTCTGAGCAAACATACAATGGAAAAATCATGTCATACCCCTATATCTGACATAAAATGTTTGAATTTCATACCTTATACTGCTAACACTGTTAACAGCAGAGACAATTATTTTGGTCCAAAATTTGTTGATTTTGGAGGTAAACTAGAAGTAGACACGATATGACTCTCATTTTACCAATGTGAAAGTCATTTGTCATCAAGAAACAATAGATGTTTTGATGGAAAGAAACTTCAGTCTACCTGTGTAAAGTATAGGGTGTTTACGGTCTTTGTGCTTATGGTGTAGCAGCAATATGATGGAAAACCCAGCTTTTCTTTTTCAATTTTTGGAGGAGGAGATGATGTTTTAATTTTATATGTGAACTTGCTATCTTAATAAAATAGCTTACCTTATCGGAAAAAGGTCACCTGTCGTTGTGTTGGACAGGAAATCAAACATTTGCTCTTTATAGTCCATAATCTTAAAGAGGGTATGTGCATATTTTTTAAGGTCTGCTTTTTCCACATTTTTGTTTCCCTTTATATTAGACAAATTTCCATAATGTTCTCTCTGCTTTCCCCATATCTTTGTTTTTTTACTTTTCCGAGTGTAGTTTGTAAGATATGAATGTGTTTATCTGTGTGAGTTTTTGTTGCATCTACTAATGATATTATTATTCTTTTTCATTTACAGGGAAAACATGGTGAGACAATCAAGGAATGCACAAAAGCATTAGAACTAAATCCTACATATATGAAGGCTCTGGTTAGAAGAGCAGAGGCACATGAAAAGCTTGAACACTATGATGAGGCTATTACTGGTAAACATTGGATTCTGAAATTGTAGTATGATTGTTCAGTATAATGTCATTGTAGTTGGTTTTTCTTAGCTGCATCACTACATAACTAAATAACTAACATTCATACTCGCATTTACTGGGATATCTGGTGGAGATCTTGTGTTTTTCCATCAGGTTCTTCTATGTCTTTTCCGTATTCTCTCTTCCCCACTCTCTGACAAAAAGAATAAACAAAAAGAGTCCCTGTATGTTACTCATGTGCCTCTGGTAATAATTGCACACCACTCAAACGGTTCATGTTATTGCCTATTGGTGAATAATTGAAAAATTGGAGTTCTACTTTGGCTCTTTTCTTCTGTTCTTATTTATTCCCTTTGTCTTTTTTTTTTTTAAAATCTTGCAGACATGACAAAGATCTTGGAATTGGAACCCTCAAATGACCAAGCCAGGAGAAGTGTGATGCGTTTAAAGCCATTAGCGGATGAGAAGCGAGAAAAGATGAAAGAAGAGATGATTGGTGAGCTTAACAATCTCCTGTCTTGACATGGACTAATTCTCTATTTTCTTTTCTTATTTAACTCTTTATAGTAGAGATTCTTTCCTATAGAATTGTTAATGGTTTGACATTTCTTCCCACTTATTTATGTTAGTCAGTGAGAAGGATATCTAGTTCGTATCTAACTAACTCCTGGCCAATTATGGAAACAAACAGCAAAAAGCTAAATAGAGAAGTGTGTCATTCACATGGTTGGGGACTACTATGTTTTTGCACTCAGAGATTCCGTGTTGCTTCTCAGGCTAGTTGTTTGGCGAAGATTGAACATGACTTACATGCTTTAGCAATTAGTCTCCTAACTTTTCACATCATTCATTTGTCTGTATTCTTTGTGTGGAAGGCCTCATAATGTTCTTGGATTCTTTAGCAATTGGCCTCATAGTGATTAAAGAAAATCGTCTTTTTGAGAAATAAAAAATCATTGTTTTTGAGAATGTCAGCTCCCATTAAACCCATAAATAGACAAAGTCGCTGAGCACAATGGCTTTCTTATTAGTGGACTGATCAGCCAGTAATGTTCTATAGGCCTGGAGTAATCTGCTATTGTATGGACTTTGTTTTGTATCAAAAATATAAAGTGTATAGACTCTTGCAGACAGCAGTTTTTAACTCAGGAAATTGGCTGTGACGTTAGTCTGTACTATAGTATAGACTTTCAGTAGTTTTTAACTTGAGACAATTAACTGTGACATTTACCATGCACATCTTAGATTTCATAAGGTCATGCTGCACTAACCTATCAAAAAGCATAGTAATGCATTAGCTAACATCATACATAAGTGTCCTTATCAAAAAAATATCATATATAAGTGCAATTACACATTTCCTGACACTGGAGAAACATGTGATAGTAAATCTTGAACTCTGGATTCCATAAGTCTCATAGAACTTTGCCCAAATTTTTACTTAAATGTGTCTCTCTTTTTTTCCTTATAAAAAAAGAGTCTCATTTAAGTAAATATTTGGCAAAGCTTGTGCGAAAGCTAACCCAGTATGACTCATCAGCTGAGCAATGCTGCTGCTACAGTTAACTTAGTATGACTCATCAAGAAACTAAAAGAACAAGGAAGACCATATGCTTTACTGCTTTAATCTCGTGATGCTGACTAATGCACTTCCGTGCCAAAATGTACTATAGCTACTGTTCAGGACTCCATGAAATTCCCTTTTAGCTCGTAGGTCCCTGATTATTTGATCTCTCTTCGACTGATTGTATCATCTTAAGTTTTTGTAAAGGGAGTTTTGGTTTGTGTATTAACACCTTTGTTACTGTGTGATCCGAGACAAAGTATGGTATTCAGTTTATCGCGATACCTCAGTTTGCTTTCAAGCAGTGTAGGCACTTATTTTGTGGTTCTTTTGATGTTAATGATTTGTATTTATTACAGGCAAGCTCAAAGAAATGGGAAATTCCATTTTGGGTCGATTTGGTATGAGTGTCGACAACTTCAAAGCAGTTAAAGATCCAAATACTGGTTCCTACTCGGTTTCGTTTCAGAAGTGATGTGGGTTAGCCATGTTGACATATATAAATTTCAATTTTCTTGAATGAAAGATTAAGCAGAACATTCGAGCATACTGGTTTTGAACAATGCTTGACATTATTGCTTTCAAGTATATAAGTTTTGGCCATAAATTTGAATTTTGATGTCTCTGAAGGTGAAAGCACATGGCTCGTAGCCTTGATGTTTCTATTTTGCATGACCAGTGGACTGTAGACCTTATATTTGGTGAAATCCAGCTATAATTTCTGTGCTACTAAGTTTTTGGTTAGGCCATATTTAGGGGAGGGTTCTGCTGGATCTGTTGCTCAAGATCTTTGGTCTTTATTCGGATCCGATGAAAATAATGAAATTACTTCTTATGGACTCGAAGGCTTGGCGTAACTTGTAAAGTTGCCTCCATGTGACCAGGAGGTCAAGGGTTCTGTCACGCCTTGAGCCTGGGAGGCGAGACCGGCACTCGGTGCCTTACCTATCCTTGCGTACCACTTGCGACTAAGAGATTCTGAACATGTAATGTCATACTCTGGCCATGGGCCACAGATCAGGATATAACTTAAGCTGATATAAAGGCCGATCAGAAGAAGGAGAAAACTAAAAGTTATATCAATGAAGTAAATTAGGAATTTGATTATTGGACCCAGAAGTTATAGGAATCATGATTGAGAACATAACAGAATCACTCTTAGTATTAGAGGTGCAAGATGGATAGAACAACAACCATATAACGGCTCTACGATAAAGCCAGATAGAAAAATACCAGCCTCATAAGAATTCAGTTTGGAGCTCCTACCGGATTGTATAGGCACTAGAGGTGAAAGTATTATAATAGAGCTTCAAATGGTGGATGTGATTTATACCTATGTGGGAGAGAGGTTATGAAAGAGATAGAAGAATGTGAGGTGATATTTTAAGGTAAGTAAGGTTAAAGTGAACAACGTACGAAATACTCAATACTCAAGTATAGAAGGATGAAAGTGGTCCATATTTCAGGTAAAAGACTAGAAGCACTAGGATTCAGTATCCAGAAATGATACCAGTGTCGTCAGTGGCATATTTTCCAGCCTATGACTTCTAAGTATCAAAAGGTCTAATTAGATAGTAAAAGAAGTGTTAGAGACGATACAATGTCTCGCTTGAGGTTCCAAAAAGAAAAAAAAGAAAAAAAACATAAGGAAATCGATCGCAAGCTAAAGTATGATAGAACGACAAGGTTTTAGAAAGACAAGAGCAAGAATAAGAAGAAGGCAAGTGATAAGGTGACAGGTTCGAGCCGTGAAAACAGCTTCTTGCAGAAAGTAAGGATGCGTACGATAGATCTTTGTGGTCCGGCTTTTTTCCGAACCTCGCACATAGCGGGAGCTTAGTGCATCGGGCTGCCATTTTTACTACTTATGGACTCGTTAAGAATGATTCTAATCTAGTTAGAAGTAGAGGCACTCTGGTGGGATTTTCACGGACAAAAAAATATTGCAGTCAGTTTGATAATCGTGATTGCAATTATATTGTTTCCTCATCTCTGAAACAACTAAAATATCTTTGGAGATAATAAGTAATCCGTCGGACACTTGAAAAATAGAATGAATGAAAGGATGAATGAGGTAGCTAGTAAATCATTTAAAAGAAAAACTTCTCGTGGAGTTCATGGTCGAGTGTATACCTTCTCTTAAATTGAAATACTATAAAAGAAAAAGATTAACTAAAACAGACTTGACTGCACTTCAAATCACAAAATCAGTATTTTCTTTTGATAAATATAACTACTTATCAGTATATACTTGACGAATATCACTAAAATTAGTACTAGTTAATGACCTTCTTTGTCTTGAAATGTAAATAAACGTTACATAATTCTTCCAAAAAAAATCCTTTACGAGTTAACCATGATATCAACTGTACATAACATATAAAGAAAAAGTACATATTTTCTCTCTTCGTTTACCTTAGTAAGTTGAACATATGAAATTCCATTAATTAATGAATAAAAGCTACTCCTAGAAGAATACAATAAACTTTTAAAAAAAACTCACTACACAAAAACTGAACATAGTCTAGAGGAGGAAACCTCAGGAAACCATAATCCTATACTCGGGGGTAGAGCTAGCCTTTAGCTTACTGTTTCGGAAATCTGATGGCTTTGGTCCGAATCTTGTACTTATTATAAGAAATCTATTGAAGATATACAAATTATTTATTTAGAAAAAAGGAAATTTTCGAACCCATAAGCTTCAATTATAGCTCTAACTCTGCCGATACCAATGAAACCCTAATCCTATGGCAATGAAACTTTTATTTTAACTACATCAACGGTGTCCGAGCCAAGTTGCACGTCGATCCTACATTAATGAAACCTTTTCATCCTCTTCTTTCACAACCGTCTTCCTGCGTACTACTGAACATGAACATAAGAAAAAACCACAACTCCGATATCAGAATCAATGAGAAGATAACCAATCCAATAGTCAATCCAATTAGGAAAAAACTCCTTTCGATATAACCATAGCTCCTCTTACTATCTTTCTCCACAATTGAAGTATTATCAATATATAGCATCGCCAGAGTAACGTAAAATTTCGAATGCAGGATCAAAAAAATCATCGATACCATGCACGATCACACGTTCATCGTTATAAACATCCCATTCGACGATATTAACGTTGTTAATAGAAGCGTTTTCGTGGAGAGGCAACGTAGTAACAACAACAGGATAGCCAGATAGTAGAGTGTCAATTTTTTTAGCCTAAAGGAAGAGTAGTTTCAAGAATTATTCTATCAATTTTTGAAGGCACAATATGATATTGAATTAATTTATAAGGAGGGTCGTGTTATGAATAGTTTGTACATTGGATACTACTTTGGATACTACATTGGATACTACATTGGATGCTACATTGGATGTCCATGTTGTAAATAACTTAAAGATTAAATTTCCTATTTTATGTCCATCATCTTTACTTTTTATGCCTATAAAAGGCCATGTAATTGCAATGAAAAATTACACCAAAGTGAAAGAAGAAAACACTTCTCCATTCTCTCTATCTCTTCTTGTTTACATTTTACTGCATTGCTTTTATTTTATAACACGTTATCAGCACGAAGCTCTAATTTTATTCTTAACTCCCGCTAAGTTGAGCCATATTTTATTAAGAATATGAAAATTCCTCAGTCTTCAGTTGGACTCAAGATTAATAAAGATAATATATGTCTTCTGGATAGTGCTACAACATACACTATTTTAAAAGATAAGAGATATTTCTCTCATTTGGTAATGAAAGAAGCGAATGTTAATACAATATCCGGTAGTACAAGATTAATTGAAGGTTCTGGAAGAGCCAATTTATTACTACCAGGAGGAACAAATTTGGCTATTGATGAAGCACTATATTGTAGTAAATCTCAAAGAAACTTATTAAGTTTCAAAGATATTCGCCAAAATGGCTATCATATTGAGACTACAAATGATCAAAAGATTGAATATCTTTATATTACTACAATAATGTCCGGTAAGAAATATGTGCTTGAAATATTACCTGCTCTTTCCTCCGGCTTAACTACACAAGTATTAATAGGATTGAAACACATGCGTAGTAAACGAGAAGTTTACTAATCAAGATAATTTTATTATTTGGCATGACCGGTTAGGTCATCCTGGTTCTAATATGATGCGTAAAATAATTGAGAATTCACATGAACATGCAATGAAGAATCAGAAGATTCTTCAATTTAAGGAATTCTCTTGTGCTGCGTGTTCTCAAGGAAAATTAATTATTAGACCATCAACTATTAAAGTTAGGATGGAATCCCCTGCATTTCTGGAACGTATACAGGGTGATATATGTGGGCCCATTCACCCTCCATGTGGACCATTCAAATATTATATGGTTTTGGTAGATGCATTTACAAGATGGTCACATGTGTGCTTACTATCAACTCGTAATATGGCATTTGCGAGATTGTTGGCTCAAATAATAAAGCTAAGAACACAATTTCCAGATTATGCAATTAAGACAATTCGTCTTGATAATGCCGGTGAATTTACATCCCAAGCCTTTAATGATTATTGTATTTCAGCTGGGATAACAATTGAGCATCTGGTTGCTCATGTTCATACACAAAATGGTCTAGTAGAATCATTGAACAAACGCCTCCAATTAATTTCTAGACCAATGCTTATGAGAACAAAACTTCCCATTTCAGTATGGGGTCATGCTATTTTGCACGCAGCAGCACTTGTGCGGATAAGGCCCACAAATTATCATAAAGTCTCCCCATTGCAATTGGCTTTTGGTCAGGAGCCAAATATTTCCCATCTTAGGATCTTTGGTTGTGCGATATATGTTCCAATTGCTCCACCACAACGCACAAAGATGGGTCCTAAAAGAAGGTTGGGAATATATGTTGGATATGAATCTCCTTCTATTATAAAATATCTAGAGCCGATGACTGGAGATTTATTTACGGCAAGATTTTCTGATTGCCATTTTAATGAATCAGTATATCCAACATTAGGGGGAGAAAATAAGCAGTTGAAAAAGAAGATAGATTGGAATGCATTATCACTGTCTCATTTAAATCCTCGAACAAATCAATGTGAACAAGAGGTTCAAAAGATTATTTATTTACAAAATATTTCAAATCAATTGCCAGATGCATTCACTAACCTACCAAGGGTGACTAAGTCACATATTCCAGCTGCTAATGCTCCAATTCGAGTTGATATCCCGACAGAACAATTAATTAAAGCAAATGAGTCTAAGCCATGCTTGAAACGTGGTAGACCAATCGGTTCTAAAGATAAAAATCCTCGAAGAAGAAAAGGAGCAAGTGATCAAAGTGAACATAACACAGAGGTAGTGGCTCAAGAAGAGCCCTAAGACGTAACAAATGATAAGACTTTAGGGGAGGTCCAGGTATCTAAAAATAATGAAAATGAAGAGATATCAATAAGTTACGTCTCAACCGGGAAAAGATGGAACCGAAATAATATTGTTATCGATAACATTTTTGCTTATAATGTTGCTGTTGAAATAATGCAACAAGATGATGATCTTGAACCCAAATCTGTCAATGAATGTAGACAGAGAAATGATTGGCCAAAATGAAAAGACGCTATCCAGGCAGAGTTAACTTCACTTGGAAAACGTGAAGTCTTCGAACCCATAGTTCGAATACCTGAAGGCATAAAGTCAGTAGGGTATAAATGAGTTTTTGTGCGAAAACGAAATGATAAAAATGAAGTCGTTAGAAATAAAGCACGATTTGTGGCACAAGGGTTTTCTCAAAGGCCTGGAATTGATTATATGGAGACATATTCTCCTGTAGTGGATGCTATCACCTTCAGGTATCTCATAAATATGGCAGTACAAGAAAAACTTGATATGCATCTAATGGATGTTGTTACAGCCTATTTGTATGGATCATTAGACAACGGAATTTTTATGAAAGTACCTGAGGGATTTAAAGTGCCAGAAGCATATAAAAATTTTCGAGAAACTTGTTCAATAAAGCTTCAGAAATCTTTATACGGATTGAAACAATCAGGACGTATGTGGTACAATCGCCTGAGTGAATACTTGTTGAAAGAAAGGTACAAGAATGATCCAATTTGTCCCTGTGTCTTTATAAAAAGGTCTGGATCTGAATTTGTTATAATCGTCGTGTATGTTGATGATTTAAATATCATTGGAACTCCTGGGGAGCTTCCAAAAATAGTAGACTGTTTGAAGAAAGAATTTGAAATGAAAGATCTTGGAAAGACAAAATTTTGTCTTGGTCTACAAATTGAGTATATGAAAGATGGAATATTTGTCCATCAATCGACATGCACCGAAAAGATTTTAAAGCGATTCTATATGGATAAAGCACATCCATTGAGTACCCCGATGGTTGTGAGATCACTTGATATAAAGAAAGATTCATTCCGGCCTCATGAAAATGATGAAGAGCTTCTTGGTGCCAAAGTACCATATCTTAGTGCAATTGGGGCATTAATGTATCTTGCCAATAATTCCCGACCAGATATAGCTTTCTTAGTAAGCTTATTGGCAAGATTTAGTACTTCGCCAACACAAAGACACTGGAATGGTATTAAACATATATTCAGATACCTCCAACGGACTACTGATATGGGTTTATTTTATTCAAATGAATCCAAGCCATCATTGATTGGTTATGCAGATGCAGGATATTTGTCTGATCCACACAAAGGTCGATCTCAGACAGGCTATTTATTTACAAGTGGAGGTACAGCCATATCATGGCGTTCGACAAAACAAACTATGGTTGCTACTTCTTCAAATCATGCAGAGATAATAGCCATTCACGAAGCAAGTCGAGAATGCGTTTGGTTAAGATCTATAACTCAACACATTCAACAAACATGTGGTCTTTCTTCGAAAGAGAATATTCCAACAATATTGTATGAAGACAATGTTGCATGCATAGCTCAATTGAAAGGAGGATATATCAAAGGAGATAGAACAAAACACATTTCACCGAAATTCTTTTTCACTCATGATCTTCAGAAGAATGGTGAAATAGATGTACAACAAGTTCGTTCAAGTGATAATTTGGCTGATCTGTTCACTAAGGCATTACCAACCTCAATATTTGAAAAGCTGATATATAAGATTGGAATGCGTCGTCTTCGAGACATTAAGTGATTTTTCATCAGGGGAGTAACTACACGCTGCACTCTTTTCCTTAACCAAGGTTTTGTCCCACTGGGTTTTCCTGGTAAGGTTTTTAATGAGGCAGCAAGCAATGCATATTATAAATAACTATGTACATCCCAATATTTTTTTGTAAGTTTTTAATGAGGCACATTATCTTACATGGACATCCAAGGGGGAGTGTTATGAATAGTCTGTACATTGGATACTACTTTGGATACTACATTGGATACTACATTGAATGCTACATTGGATGCTCATGTTGTGAATAACTTAAAGATTAAATTTCCTATTTTATGTCCATCATCTTTACTTTTTATGCCTATAAAAAGCCATGTAATTGCAATGAAAAATTACACCAAAGTGAAAGAAGAAAACACTTCTCCATTCTCTCTATCTCTTCTTGTTTACATTTTATTGCATTGCTTTTATTTTATAACATGTCGGAATATTTTGGGAATATTTTAATTAAAGCGTCGTCAGTTGGGCAAAAGATAGTGAAAGTCGTGGTATTAGGAGAAGAAGAAATAAGATGATTTAAGGTATTTTCAAGAATAATTGACATTGAAACATAGTCTTTCTCGAATAATGTATTTGTAAGGATGGAATTAAATGAAGAAATTGAGGTTGAAAGGTTAAAGAAATTATAAACGAAGAGAATAATTAATAATTTGGTAATTGTTGTTTTTGATGCCATTGGAGATATTATTTAAGGCAAGCTTAATTTGCAAAGTTATAATCTAATTTAGCCCTTATATATAAGTTTTTTCATTTAACCTAAACCTAGTTGAACTAAGATTTGTTATTTCCTTACCCCAACTATACTTTTGATGATTTAACAAAATAAAATCCTTTACTTATTGAATACCTATCAAACTTGGAAATCTTGATTGGTTAGTTGGGCGGCAAACTTTAGTTTGTTATTTATTTAAAAGAATACTTCACGCAATAAGTTAGAAAATTTCAATAGTAATAGAACTTATAGGGTAACCTTCATGCGGAGGGCTATCCGGACCCATAACACGTTTTAGTTATTATATTTATAATTAAATATTATATATTTAATGGGTTTAGTAATACAAATACAGATTCTAAGCAAAAGAAAGAGATCAAAGAAAAAAATTATGGGTTTGAAAAGTACATGTTACCTCATGCACGTGGTTTCAAGAAAAAATTGGTGAAAATCTTTGGACAAAATATAAAATTGATCGGTCGACTGAAATTAATTGTATTTGCTATCCAAAAAACCCAAAAAAAATATAATTTTTGTACATAATAAGCATATAAACAAAAAATATACATTATGTCAGCTATTATTTTTGGGAGTGGTGAAAAATATATATTCCTCAAAACTTTTCTTGTAAAATAATGGTGTTAATTACTTTCTCACAAAATGGACAAAGAAAGAGATATTGATAAAAAACCCCACTATCTCGGAAAATTTTATTTTGTGTCTCATACAACTGACACTAGTTGTATGGGGCAATTTTTATGTTTTACAGTTTTGTGGACCCAAATTTTTGTGGACCCAGAAGTGTAAGATTGAAGTCCACAAATTTGTGAGACAAAAGGAGCCTCATACAACTAGGGTAAGTTGTATGAGACACAAAATAAAACTTCTTCACTATCTCTTGCTGAAGTATATTAATTTGGTAGCAAATTTTAATACTCCATCCGTTCACTTTTACTTGGCACGTTTTGACTTTTCAGGTCTTTTAAGAAATAATAAATGAAGTGCATAATTTATCATGATACGCATATTGATTCATATTTTATTGGATTTGAGAAAATAATTTGAAATGAGTAATAAATACTGTGGATATAACAAGAAAAAAAATATTTGTCTTCTCTTAATATACGCAAAGTGACAGATAAAAATAAAAATCTTTTTTTAGTATACATGTCAAGTAAAAGTGAACAGAAGGAGTAATAAGTGGTGAGAGAGGGTGAGCACAATTAATATGGGGTAAAGAACTTTCATAATCCGACAGTCAATTAATGCCTGTCACACCAAAGAATTTTACTATTTTTTCACTTTGATTTCATCAAAGAATTTTCTATTATTTTATCACTTCAATTTCATCCTTTTTTTTTTTTTTTAAGAACTATCAATATATATCTTGAAAAATATATGGATGAAGCATAATATTTTTTTGCTAGCCAAATCAATAGAGCTACTAGATAACAGGAATTAGCTAGGAACTTCATCGCTAAAAGCATCCTAGCTAGTGATAATCACTCGCTAATTCCATTAGCAAGGGAATTTTACTGTTTAGCTACGAAATTTGTCCGCCCTTATTCCTGTTTTTCAAGTAGTAATATAGTAATCAAGATAATAGATAATCTTGTGAAGGTATCAAAGCTTTCTAGCCCTTACATTACATTTTCAAAAGATCACTTTTGCAATAATCTTGATATATAAATGAACAATAACAGCTTTTTGAGAACTCAAAATAATGCAGAAATACATCATAGATTCCTTGCCAATGATACATTCTTCTGCCATTGGAACTCTAAAGATTAGTTGCATACTTTTGCATGTTACAAATGCACAATCTATGCTAAAGGCACATCCGACTCTTCAAAAATGTTGTCGGGTGCGTATCAGGTCCTCCAGAAATAGTACTTTTTTTTTTGGAGGATCCGACACAGATGAGGCAGCGTTTTTGAAGAGTCCGAACAACATATGATCATGGAACATGAATAAAAAATTACAAACGCCATCCCCATAAGCACACCCCGACCCTAATTCTAAAATAGCTGCATTTGCAAAATACAACAATAACAACTACTTCAACTACGCCACAATTCCAACAAAGTTGGCGTCGGCTTTATGACTCTTCATGACTATATCGCTCCATTTAAGCTCATCGTAGATGACATCTGCCAAAATCACTTAACGTAATCATAAGATGAGAAAACACGCCCATCGACATAAATGAGATCAGATACTGGCTACATATAAGTAGTATCACCAAGCGACTCGATGTAATCCCCTTCTGAGCCAAAGTTGGTAAACTGTCATATGAAAGGAATCATAATTTTTAGGGCTACTATACCATGCAAAGTGCTTTCTCACAATGCCTAAGTTCTTATACATGTTGAGGTACATCTGTTTAGGCACGGAGAGCAATATCTTCTTCAGGTGCGGAATATCTTTTTCATTAACGATAATTGAGAACTTGCTCCAATCTAATATGTTCGCTAATGGAAGATCATAGTAGTTTGAAATCAGTACAGGGACGCAGCCGTGCTGAATAGCATCACTGACTCTAGCTGTATTCACCTCGTAACCTTTGACATGTAGGCAGTATCTACTTCTCCGAAATCCTTCCTTGTAAGGGAAAGATGAACTCCCCGAGAATATATCGAAGGAGCTATCGTTCTTCCACAGCTCCAATAAATCTCGTCTTGCAAGAGAATTTTGGACACGGCCAGCAAAGAAGACAAGCTTGTATCTGCCAAAAAGAATAAAACAAGTCATAAGCACAAAGGTGCAGAACACAAGCTTAAAAGAAAATCAGTATTCACAGCACTAAATTCAGAACTCCAATATACTCCGTAGCTTGGATCTTTATGTCCAAAACAGATACAGTTGAACTCATGTGAGACATCTGGGCTATGGGCCCGTAAACTAGGAAATATTGCCGATAAGAATCATCTCAGCCATTTGCATTGCATTTCTACAGGTTTTTGATTATACGGAGGGTGGAATACAATAATAAACAGCATTTGACAAGGACAATTTAGTAATCGGACAGCTCAACCAGTGAAGAGAGAGTGTTCGGCTGAATGTAGCTAGACAGCAGGCTGGTGACAACGTAATTAAGAGATCAGGTGAGGCTTAAACATAAAAAAATGTAATTTAAAACAAGAACAAAACCAAATACTAATGGTACACTATGCGGAGAATTCTTGTTGCTAAACAAGGAAAAAGTACTTGTTGCTAAACCATTGAACTCTATGGAAGAATCCGAGGATAGGGGAGAAACGGTATTGGCTAGGGGAAGGTAATGTGTATATACATTTTAGAACAGCTTCTTTTATCCTTTTCGTGTTAACTGAGTTGGACTAACCCATAATATCTGTGATCTACCTCATCTTTTAAGCTCCATTTCTAAGAACAGGTGCTGGCATCTCCTGGTATATTTAGCTTTTCATATTCTTTAAATAAAGAATCCAAGCGTTTTGGAGGACCAAATTATCCTATCCAAAATGCAGCAACGAGTACAAAGGGCATAAAAAGAACCTCTAATGAAGCATGAATGTATGTGTCTTTGATCAACTAGTTTTTAAAGATTAGGTGGATTCTCAATAAAGACGGCAAATCTTGTCATTTAGGTTAAGTGGATTCTCAATAAAGCCGCCACTATTCCAACAAGCCAAGCTCAACTTGCATATATGTCAAGGTCCTTACTGAAAGCAGTTGCAGTTTACTCCTAACACTAATAGTTTGATATCAGCAAGAATTAGCAAAGTTTCTGCGTTTGTCTACCAACAGCTACAGGGGACACAGTTGGAAAAGCCAGACAAAGATTTTCTAATGCCAAAGTTTTGTTCTTGTAGGCAATGGCAGCACCAATTCAGCTAAAAGGAATAGATTAATCAGTTACCAGTCGAAACAAGATGACGTGATTCAACATCCCACTAACCATAAAGCACGCAGCATCGCCTTCACAGACTATACTTCACCTATACTTCTCAAGCAAATATAATGTATCAGAGAAAATCAATCCACTAGGCACACAAATTGAGTATAGGCTAAAAAGGGCACACAAATCGAGTATATGCTAAAAAGGCAGCCCGGTGCACAAAGCATCCTGCGTTCAAGGCTTCAAGCAGGGTCCGGGAAGGGTCGCACCCCAAGGGGTGTGATGTAGTCAACCTACCCTAATGCAAACATTAGTGGCTGCTTCCACGGCTTGAACTCGTGACCTATAGGTCTCACAGAAATAACTTTACCATCGCTTCAAGGCTCCACCTCAAATTCAGTAAAGACTAATGAAAGATAAAATGTCCAATGCAGACCTTAATAAAAGCAGTCTACAAAAGAGCTTTACACCAACAACAAGCAGTATAAAAATCACTTATCAACAGAAATTACAAGACAATGCAGTTAAGTGACACCATACCTCGCATCTGGAGGGTTCAACACTTCCTCGTGTTGGCGAGGCCAAACTTGGGGCAACCCAATGTCTTTGTGGGCAACGTATAGCCTTTGAAAGTAGTTTGACGAGCAAGTAACCTGAATTGCGTTATGATGCAGTTCTTGATGCTTAGAAGCAGCGGCTCGACCAATAGAATGACAGTACACATAAAAATGATCAGCACCACCAGACGCATTCCAAAATCTGAACTCTGATCTAACTCTATCAGTATAACCAGCAACAAAATCTTCAATCGCGGCTGCAGAATGCACGCGAGGATGATTTCGCATAACGTTAATAGAAAAAGGCATATAGTAAAAATGAGCCTCTTTTGGATTCTGATTAACTAAAGAACTACCCAAAAGTGCAATCTTGAACATGTGCTCACTAAAGTAATTTCCCAATTTAGGATCAAAGGGATTTGTAAGGGGCAAAAAAATGCTTGAAAAAGGTGAAGATTTGTTACTCATAAAAGCATCAGGATACACAAATATCTTAAGGGTTTTCACCATTTCTTCATAATCAGCAGCAAATAACTCCCAATTATAATAAGGACTATTATTAATTAACACATTTTGACCTTCACTAGACCAATTTTTTTGCTTTTTTGGTTCAAGATTCTTCACTAATACTTCCTCTTGACCATTAAACTGAACAAAATTTCCATTTTTATGTATAGAACTATTACTTATTAACACATTTTCACCTTCACTAGACCAATTTTGCAGCTTTTTTAGTTCAAGATTCTTTACTAATACTTCCTCTTGACCATTAAACTGAACAAAAATTCCATTTTTATGTGTCAAATCTTTCATTTTTGTTTGTACCATTAGTAATAATCCTACCATTATAACTACAATTAACATTACAGAAAAGGGTCTAAGAAAAACCCAAAATCTGAAAAGTTTATAACTTTGATTTAAAGAATAGAAAATCATAACTTTATTCACAGAAATAAATCAAGAAACTTATCTGGGTAAGCTTAAAAATCCTTTCTTTTCTCAACCCCACTTGAGAAAAAAAACACAAGATCCTTCTTTAGCTGCATATATGATTTTTTTTTTTTTTTTGGTTTTGTGTATAAATTGTGTTGGAAAGACATTTAATGACTTTTTACTCAAGGAATTGTTCAAATAGAAATGTAGGACTAATGGTTGAGTTAAGCAGGCGGCAAAATTTTAATATGATTTAAGAATGTTAACGTGTACAACATAGATATGATAAATAATCTTGAAAATAACGTAGGAGATCTCGAAAATGTCAGCAAAAGAATTAGGATAAATGGCATTTTGGAGTAAACTCAACTTTGGAGTATATCCTTATGTGTCTTTTATTTTATTATTTCTTCTATTTCAGTTTATACATTATAATTTAATTGAGCACGAAATTTAAGAATTTTTTTTAATCTTAAATACAACAACAACATAGTGTATTTCCACTAGTGACGTCTGGGTGGGGAGGGTAGAGTATACGCAGACTTTACCCCTGCCTTCATAAAGGTAGAGACACTGTTTCCAGTATACCTCAGCTCAGGAAAGGTAAAAGGACAACAACAAGCATACCAATTGAAAAATCGAAGCAAAAATACAAAACTAACAGTAGGTACTGTAATCAGAAAGCCAAAACGTAAGCAACAAGTAATAGCAGAAGTCAAGGGATACGACAATACACAGACAGGATAACGCTCGGCTACCTATTCTAATCCTTTACCTTTATTCTCAACCTCTATACCGTCCTATCCATGGTCATGTTCTCAGTAAGTTGGTGTAGCAATGCATATCTCTTGCCTAATCACCTCTCCCCTATACTTCTTCGGTCTGCCTCCACCTCTCCTTGGGACCCCCAAGGCCAACCTCTCGCACCACCTCATCGAAGCATTTATGTCTCTCCTCATCACATGCCCGAACTATCTAAGTCTCATCTCCGCATCTTGTCCTCCATATGGGCCACGCCCAACTTGTCCCGAATAACTTTATTTCCAATTCTAGTCCGCAGTCACTACCCTTCAGGCGCGTACTGAATAACTTATTCGTTGTATAATAGCTCGCAAATCACACATAAAATATAAACTGCACTAGGGTGAAAATTTCTTTTTAAATTTAGAAAGTAAGGTAGTACGACATATCCACTATAATTATTCACATTCGCCAAACTTACTTACTCGTGTCTCATGCCAATCTTCCGACCATTTCAGTATATTTGGCCAATGCTATAGGCCATTAGGCCTCATTTATTAGGTGTTTCACTTAATTAATACTGAACTAGTTGGAACAGTAAGGGTAAATCTGAAAAATTACTTCTTTGTTATTCTAAAATATCAAAAATATTCTGAAACAAATCAAGTTTGCTAAATAGATTAATATTTGAAATTGGAATAATAAAAAAAAAATATCACAACTACAAACCATAATGGTCTCCAAAATAGGACATGGATCTCCAACAAAATCATTAGGTATTTGATGTAAAAACTGAACGCTTCGAGGTCGTTTGGTACATAGGTTAAGGTCCACAAAGATAGTAATTCCGAGATAAAATTTAGGTATTATCTAATCCCAGGACAATTTTTACACTAAAATGGTAATCCCATGAAATATTCACCCCATGGGATATCATGGGATATTCCACCGTTGTACCAAACGATCCCTTTATAGTATAGATTAACTCGTGATATTTTGAGCGTAGAATCAGCTACTAATACTTGCACTAGGGTAGGACCTGAATCCTGCATGAATGCAGGATGTTTTGTGCACCGGATTGTCCTTTTTATGTTTCACCTGGTGAGCCACCTCTGGCTTTATATAAAAGTAACATTGTTCAAGTACATCAGTGTTTTTCAACAGCAGAAATGTTTTTCAGATGCCATTCTTATTTCAAGATGTTGGCTCAATAAGCTAAGTAATTACAAATAATCAAGATTATTCTCTAGTCCAACTAAAGAATTACTACCATATATCACACTTATGCATCTCATTTCCACTCAAAACTTGAATCAACTTCACTTTTATGATATGCTATTGCACAATTTTACAGGCAAGAATGGATCCCTGAGTTGGGAAAAATGTATGGATTCCTATCAATTATGCCGCCATTGCATTTTCTGCACGATTTCCGGCTTGAAGCTGCTTCTTGGCCAACATTTCAGCGTGTTGTTCTAAGTATTCTTTGCTGTTTATCTCAGTCAACCTGCATTACATGGAAATATTTGACATTGTTTCAGGTTATTGAACAATTTAGTAGAAAGTAACAAGTGAATGCGAACGAAAGCTGAAACCACGAGTTAATTTCACATATGGTCATTGAACATTACCTACTATAACATTACAACAACAAGAAGCCCAATATAGTCCCTAGGGTCTGGGGACGGTAGATAGTATGTAGACCTTATCTCTATAGTGAATGTAGAGAGGTTGTTTCCAGTAGACCCTCGGCACGAGAATTTACCTACTATAACATTATATTAAGATAATTGTACTTTACCCAACTACTACAGTAAATTCACAAAACTGCGCCTACTATAACAGTAAAGTTGGATTGAGTGGGTAGATTAGAAAAGCACTCTGACTTGCAAAATCATTATTTAGCCGAAAAAATAAGGTGAAGCAATTTACCTACTAATGGTACGATCTTTTGCAAAACCCAATTCATTGTCCACACAAAGGTCAAAGTCGTCGTTCTTCCTTGACCTTGAAGATGTTCTAGGTGCCATGTGTTGGGCATCGGATATTGTCACAATTCTTTCGAAAAGTTCAACTGGAGTTCCCTCGGCTGTGCATAAAAGTCGAGCTCTATTTTCATATATTACCTGATAAGAAAATCAAAGAGGGAACAATCACTTATCCATAAAGATGAGATGTGATCCCGAAACACTACATGTACTTATAATTATATAATTTAAGAAGTGATCAAACTAATCAAGAAGAAGAGAACGCACATCGACCAAGGTCACAAAACGGTATGCTGCAGTTTTATTGTGAAGCCCAACAATCGGTACGCCTTCTAGAGCCAGCGTATGAAAGTTTTCTGGTTACACATAAAACAAAAGATCAGTAAAAAAAAAAGTCTGAGAAATGGTTAACTGTGTTCAACCGAAGTGTGCTATCACGAAACTCCAAACTCATGATTGTAACCATATATTGCAAAGAGCAGCTAAATTAAAGCAAACAAACAAGAAACGACAAGACCAAAAAACAGCCACAAATCACTTACTACATAGTCCAAAATAGTCTGCTGCACCAAGAGGCCGGTCGCAGAGTTCCTCAAATGAAAAATATGCACATCCATTAGCACCCAATGGAACCTAAGCTTAGAGAAAAAAACACACAATTTAAGTCCAGTAAGTCGTAAGACCTTTTTACATCGTCAAATCAAATGCACGGCTAACTTTAGTCAACAAACCTGTAATTTCCTTCCCATGACAACTTCAACCTCTTGTGGAACCGGTTGAGCATCCCCAACTAGCATTTGGAAATGCTTTTTAATAAGGCTCGACAGATCTTTTCCAATAAAGTAGAAGCCTTGTTCGGCCTAAAATTAAATTAAATAGGAAATAGAATTAAAACATGAGCATAGATTAGCAAGAACAGTAGAAATAACTGCCAGATAAACTTGTACAAAGTTGAATACTATACCGAAGTCAACTTCCTGTAGTCCACCGCTGAACCAATTTCACGTGCTACACATCTTTCCTGCATCAATATAGTTTCCCAAGTCATTAAGCCAATCAACATGGGCTGGGAATCGAAGTTGAGAATGTTTAAATACCTTTAAAGTAGCTATAAAAGGAAGGAAAAGGTCCCTCTGCAGTCCACCTTCGTAAAGGTTATCGGGAGCACGGTTTGAAGTAGCAACAAGAATCTGCATTAATATCGATGAAGGATCAATAGAAATAATACATAGGAGTTATAGGACTAAAAGACACAGTGTACGGAACAATGAATTACTCACAACGCCGTTGTTAAATAACTGTCTAAATAAGCGGTTCAGTATCAGTGCATCAGCCACATCAGTCACCTATATTAACAAGAGAAAACTTTCACGGACCTGAAATCTTCTCATAGAAGCTGAAAACAGTCAAACACAGTGAATAGAAGAAAGAAATGTTCCGAGTTCCATACTATACGGACATACCATGAATTCATCAAGACACAACAATATGGACTCGTCCGATATCTCTCCTGCCACAACTTCTAGGGGATCCGACACACCTTTGTGCTTCTGCAATTAAATAGATGGCACAACATTAAAATTCCTCATTTCACAGACCCCAGCATAATAAACAGATTGAAATTAAACAAAGTAAAGATTAGGTTCATACCTGCAATCGGCTGTGAACATTCAGCATGAAGTCATGGAAATGGATTCTCTTTTTCCTCCAACTGGCAGGCCTGACATAAAATGTCCATAGATTAAGATAATACATTTGTTTTTTCGGTTCTCGTATAAATGCAGATACAAACATCTGTATGTGGCACGATGAATCATCTCGTCTAACAGTAAGATAAGTTTGATACTTACAACTGGTCGAAGAACAGGTCCATTAACATAGTTTTGCCTGTCCCAACTCCCCCATAAAGATATAATCCTTTGACGGGGGCATATGTTGACTGTGGCATGAGACGAGACCATAACCATCTACTCCTGCAAATTTACCAGAGTGATGTGATGTATCAATACAATGCAACAGAAACAATCACGCTCCTAGTCAAATGTACATTTTGCCAATTTCAAGATATAAATGCACAATTCAAATTGTGGAAACTCAGTTGGTGTGTACCTCCCGGCTTTATCAGAAGAGGCATATTTGTCTAACCGGCAGTCTTCAGCTTTTTCGATAAGCTGATCATAAAGTCTTTGGAGTTCTTGCAATGTGCCTACCTACAAAATCATCGTCAGAATCTATTTTCAACAAGCAATAATGAGATAAAACTTCATATCAAATTTTACTAATCAACAAATCAGCTTCATTCTGATATAACTGAAAGTGAGTTTTGTAAAGTTTCAAGCCCCGTCAATTATCAGATCATTGGGAACCATATTTACCAACAGTAAATTACTGATATTAGGATACAAGAAATTCTTCAAATTTTAACACATTACCACTTCAATACCTCCAATAGATTTTGTGACTGATGCAACTAGACAGAATTTCTCAATATGAGCGAGTCATCACAAAGTGTAAAACGAGAATTACTACAATTCTTTTTTAAGGACTTATGAAGTTGTAGCAGTCTTTGACCTAAGTAATAGGCGGCCTCCACTCCTAGCCATTCATAAAATTGAGCTAATATGTGATCATGTGAGCACATTGATTCAACAGTCCTTTTTTCTTTTAAATCATTGATCTCATACCTATACGCAGGGGGAGTCTGCATTCACGATTAAGCCTACACCCGTCCACTCATTTCAAGCTTGAAGTAGAGTCATTCTTCCATACGGAATTTCCAACCAGAGTAGGAAGTAAGGAGGAATATGCATTATCTCTCCCTTCCTTTCCATTCATCCCCACCCTCACCACCATCACCACCACCATCCCCAAATTACAGGATGGATTGACAAACATACCGTTATCTAATCACAGAAAACAGAGTTATATTTCAGGACTAGAGTGTTGCTGCTTACCTGGCAAGCATCTCCATCCAATAGCTCACCCTCAGCAATTCGTCGTTCATATTCCACTAGAGGCCCTCCTCTGGTCTCCACTATAATCGAATCAATCAAAACAAAAACCAACAACAGTAAGAACTTATGCTTGAAACATACACAGAAAATACACAAAAAGAACTCATCATTAGACCGCATACCTCCATTAGTAACTGTAGCAACACCGGCAAACATGGCTCTCGACGACAAGTAATATGGTTGACTATGTCTAGTGATACCGCCATTGTAGGATAGTTTAAATAAACACCCACGACTTAAATCAGTCGAAAAATGATGTCTTCTTACAAGACTGTTAAACACATTATCTTTTCTATACCGGACAGCCGATCTAATTTGCCTCACAGACTGCAGAACTTTCCTCATGTTGATTCCAAAGGAAAAACTGCAACTTTATTCCTCCCTATCAACAAGTTCACTATCAAAAACACCAGTTTCTGAAAAACAAGCAAGTAGCAATAAATAATTAGTGGAATATATACCCACTTCTAACAAGACAAGACAAACAATTCTCCCACCATAAAAATTTGAACCATTGATAAAAATTTAATCCTTACATCCGTACTTATGAGTTGGAAAAAAGTATACCTTTTGACACTTAATTTAAATCTAAAACACAGTTGGAAAAGTAAATAAACCAACCAATAAAAGAACCCAAGGTAGACAAAGTACAGTATGACTTTATTCCAAGAATTTTATTAAGGCCAACTATTAACAACTACAACAACAAGTCCGGCATAATCCCACAAGTGGGGGTGTGTACGCATAACTTAGTCCAACCTTGAGAAGGTAGAGAGACTGTTTCGGGTAGATCCTCCGCTCAAGCAACTATTAACAACTACAACAATAAGCGCACTATAATCCCACAAGTGGAGTCGGGAGGGTAATGTGTACGCACAACTTACTCTTACCTTGAGAAGGTGGAGAAGTTGTTTCCGGTAGTCCCTCGGCTCAAGCAACTATTAACAACTACAAAAACAAGCGTAGTAGGAGGGTAATGTGTACGCACACCTTACCCCTGCCTTGAGAAAGGGGAGAGTTTGTTTTCGGTAGACCCTCGGCTCAAGCAACTATTAACAACTCAATTGTCTTAAATTCTAGAGAAGAATTCACTTAACTTGATCATAGCATCTATAGAAATCCCAAAAGAATAAATAAAGATCTAATCTTAGACAAAAATCAATAACTCTGCATTAAACAGTTAACAGGGCAAGAACAAAAAAATTAAAATTTCAAGAAAAGATTAAATGAATTTACCTTCTAAGCTAATTGAGCCAAAAACCCCAGAATTGGCAAAGAGCTGAATCTTCAAGAAAAAGTTAAATAAAAATCTGATCTTGAAACAATTAACAGCAACAAAAACACACACACACACACAATTCTGTGTGTGTAATTTCTAGAGATAGAATAGGATAAAGAAGAAGAAGAAGAAAAAGATTTAATTTTTCTAATATGGGTGTCTTAAGTTTTTATTCAAAAACCAAGAAATTAGAGAGTTTCAATTTTCAAGACCCTGTTTTTCTGGAAATTCCTAGGGAAAAACAACAAAAGAAAAATAACGAAAAAGAGAGAGAATATTAAGAGAAACTTCAAAAAGGGTAGCAGGGTATGGGACTTTTTACTAGGGGGTGGGGATAGGTAGGTGGGGTAAGAGGGGGGGTTGGGATTCTTCAATACTTTTTGAGCTTGTTTCGTTTTCTAATCTTGACAGGTTTTGGATTTCTGTATATGATGACAAAATTATCCTTAGTTGACTAGGAAAATGACTTGGTTTAGGTGTAAATATGTGTATTAGTTGAGGGTAATTGTGGTATTTTGAGATGCTAAACTGACACGTATTTGGGGAAAGTGCATTATGGAAGCTGAGTCAGCTGAACGTCACTGTAGTCTGTATGGGTCTTTTTTCTGGAAATTTCTAACTATAAGTACTACAACTACTAAATTTATACATGTGTCAATTTATATCTTAATTTAATAGTCGCTCCGGTTCACAATAAGCGACCAATTTACTTTTTTATTTTAATTCAAAATAAGTGTCCATTTATTTAATCAAGAAAAAATTCAATTTATTTTTTCAAAATTACCCTTATGTACGTATCCGTAAAACGTCATTTACTTCTCACATTTGAGAAGAGAAAAAAGTATTACTATAACTATGGTGCAACATTTAATGAAGGGTAGTTTAGTCACACTAACTATTTTCGTCTAAAATTTAGTATTTTCTTAATGGATGTGCCAAAAGTAAATTGATCACTTATTGTGGACCGGAAAAAGTAAATGGTAGTGTCCCGATAAACTTGCGCACCTTGCGATTATTTCATCCTATTTTTACTATCTCTAATTCACACAAATATCGATTAAATCTGTCTGTCCAGACTTACATAAATACACAAAAATATCAATTAAGGGAGCTTTGGCGCGATAATAAAATTGTTTCCGTGTGATTTATAAGTCATGCGTCTAAGCCGTGAAAGCAGATATTAATACTTATCTTAGAATAGGCTATTTATGTCACATCATTGGAGTGTGACAATTTTTCTGAATACTACGTGAATACAGAATATGGAATGCTTTATGCACCGAATTGCCGTTTCGTGTATTTCGCACTTCACAAATGTACGAATCATAAAATTCTCTGCAAAAAAAAGCAGTAAAGTAGGAATCCTCTTATTCACGTGCATATTGCTTTCCAAAATGGGGTTAAATCACTAAGGGTGTATTGTGGGTCGGGCCTAGTCCGGGACCGGCTTGGGTTCACGTGCCAAACGGGCCAAAGGGTCCAAATGGGTCGGTTTAAATGGGCCGCTCTCTAGTGGTGCAAAAGCCCATAGCGGGCCGGCCCTGACCAAATAGCCCGTGAGCCCCGAATCGTTTAGCCCGAGACCGGCAGGCGGGCCTGGGCCGGTTCAACTGGGCCCCAACAGCTATTTTTAAAAAAAAAAAATTAAAAATGGCCAACGGTCAGATTTTTAAAATCTAGCCTTTGGCCTTCAATTTTCAGCCGTTTGGAACTTTAAAAAATAGTCATTTGGCCCCCAAACTTTTTATTACACTTTTTCTCTATTCTCAACTATAGAATCCCCTCATTCTTTTATTTTTACTCACAAATTCATCAATCTCTCTCAATCTCTCTCTAATTTTCTTCTATAATTGCTTACTTTATTATTGCAATTTCGTGAAAAATTGTGAAGTTGGTGAATTGAAGTATTCAAGTCTTCAACGATATTCAATTTTCAAGAAGTTGTTCGTCAATTCGGTAAACTCGTTCCAACTCTTAAGTTTTAATATTATAGTTTTGTTTGTTTTATTTAGTATAATTATAATTAATATGGACTTTTCTTTGAAAAAAATATTTGGTGGTAAGGAAAAATCTAAAATTGGTGAATCTAGTCGCCAAGCTACTACTCTTCCCCCGGCTCCCCGACCCAGACTTGTTACCCGTCCTCCTCCACCTATTATTCTTGATAGTGATAACCCTTGTTTTCAATTTTCCGATAGTCAATTTTGCCATAATGTTGCACCAGGTCAACAATTAAATGAAGAAGTTATGAATCCTCTTTATCCTAATCAAACTATCTTTGAAAATGATGAGGAAAATGATGATTTAGATGAAACACAACCGGATTTAGATGATACACCTATTAGTCCTGTTAATAACCCAACCGATGTCGCGCCTGACCCTCCTGTAGTAACCCCTACTTTTAATAGAAAACCTTCCAAACGGCCCGAAACATCTCTTGTTTGGCACTTTTTTACTCAACTAAGAGAACAAAATAAGGCTAAGTGTAAAACTTGTGGGTCTTTGATGGCTCATAAATATACTGGAGACCATAGCGGTACGGGTAGTTTGACTAGACGCATACTGAAACACCTTAGAGATAAAGCTATATATTTACAAATGAAAGCTGCGCAAGAGAGGACAAGTGTAGATACTACGGTTAACCCTAGTACAGGTTCAAATCTAGTTCAACCGGGAATTAACACTGTTACCGGTGGCATTTTATATTATGATCCAAATAAAGATCGTGAAGAATTGGCAAAAATGGTTACTGTTATGTGCTTACCCTATAGTTTTTCTTCTAACCCTCATTTTGTGCATTATATTAGAAGAGTTTTTAATCCTACTTATAAAGGATGGTCTCGCGCAACCGTAAAGAGTGATATTTATAAATATAAACATGAATATGAATAATATTTGCGTTATTTATTTACTCATATAGATTGTCGCATTGCTATTACTACTGATATTGGTAGAAGTGGTAATGACTGTGATTATCTAACTGTTACAAGTCATTGGATAGATGAGGAGTGGATAATGCAAAAACGCATTATTGCTTATAGAATAATTAATTCACGCCACACAGGTAAGTTTATTGCTAACACAGTTGCAGATATTTGTAGATATTTTTGCATTAGAGATAAAATTATGTCGGTTTCAATGGATAATGCTTCTAGTAACACTAATGTTATAGGTTTGCTTACAACTACACTAAATCCTGCATTTAGAAATATTTTTCATGTTAGATGTATTTGTCATATTTACCATTTAATCGTCGGTGATGGTATGAAAGTTTTAAATGTAGAAATTAAAATGGTTAAAATGACTCTTAATTGGCTTTTTTATTCAAACCGTAGAAGTAGACTTAGAGATTATTTTAAAAAATGTGATGAATTTGGCTTTAGAGAAAGAAAGGTTTCTAAACCTTGTCCGACTAGATGGAATTACATGTATGAAAGTTTAGTTGTTGCATATGAATATAGAACGCAACATATAATGCTCGTGTAGTTGATGATGATGATGATGATGATGATGATGATGATGATGATGATTATGATAATGATGAGCACCTTACAAATCAAGATTGGACTAATGTTAAAATATTTGTAGACTTTTTAGAACAATTTCATGTTGCTACAAATGAATTATCTGGGCAATATTATCCTATTATTTCTAACTATTTAGTTTATATTACAGCACTTGCAGATTTATTTACTCAATTTTCAGAGGGTGGGGTAATTTATGAACAAGCTATTAATTCTATGAAAGCTAAGTTTAAAAAATATTTTTTTCCTATCCCCCCTATTTTTGGTGTTGCTGCAGTGTTAAATCCTACAATGAAATTAGGAGGTCCTCACTTTTGGTACTCAAACATTTATAACGCTTTATTACTTTCAGCTGAGGAATTTGCTACACTTGGAGATGCAAAAGCCTCAATTAAAATAAATACTCAAACAATTTATAATGCTTATCAACTTGCCTTATATCATGCTAGACCAAATGTTCCAACTCCTACTTCGTCTAGTTTGCAATCGTCTAAAAGAACTGCGGGCCTAAAAGCTCTTAGTTCTTGGACGGAGTTCCGGGGTTCTCAAGGTATAATATTGGTGATAGTTCACAACTAAATGAGCTTCAAGTTTATTTGTCGCAGGGACTTGAATCAGAGAATCCCGACGGCTCCTTCGATGTTTTGAAATGGTGGAAGGACAAACAAAAATACTATCCGGTTCTTTCAAGGATGGCTCGAGATATTTTCAGTGTTCAAGCTTCAACAATGGCATCGGAAAGCGCTTTCAGTCAAGCGAGACTTCAAATAGGTGATCATAGAGCATCTATGAGGGAGAGCTTGGAAAAATCAGTACTCTTCAGAGATTGGATCCGTCGGTAAGAAGAAATTTTGGACTTGAAGAATCATAACCGGAGATAGACGAAGCTTATGAAAAAATGCTAGCGGAACTTGCGCAGGATGTTGCTTCGCCCGGAAGTGGTGATGAACAAGCTTCTTTTCCACCACCACCAACGAAAATTCCTCCGGACCTTGAAGGATTTATGAGATTTGTTAGAGATAATACATAGACTAATGTGTAACTTGTATTTTGGCACATCTTCCTTAGTTTTTTTTCCTTTTAATGGTGGTATTAGTACCTTGTTGTGCTCATTCTATTGGGCGGAGGAAGACTAAGAAAGATATTGTCATTTTTTGTTAATGTCGTAATAATAAAAATTATAAGACATTCCCTTGAATATTTCTTTGCAATTTATTTTGTGTTAAATTTGATATAGTATATATAGTATATATCTAAAACATATAAGCTATATATAAGGCACTATATATATATATATATATATATATATATATATATATATATATATATAGCTTATATGTATTAGTCGGGGAGGATGTGACGACCCGGACCGTCGTCACGTGAGTTACTGCCCCGTTTCCCCAATTTTATGCTTCTTCATGTTTCGTTATCGATATTCGGTGTGTCAGAGTTAAATCGGATTGGTTTTGATAGGAAATGAGACACTTAGTCTCTTTAAGGGAGGCTTGTTTTGGAAAAGTCAACCGGATGTTGACTATTGAGTTAGAGGGCTCGGATGTGATTTCCGGTGATTCGGTTAGCTTCGGGGGTTGATATGTGGCTTAGGAGTGTGATTGGAATTGATTTTGGAGGTCCGGAGTAGAATTAGGCTTGAATTGGCGAAGTTAGTATTTTGGCGAATTCCGGTTGGTAGGTGAGATTTTGATACAGGGGTCGGAATGGAATTCTGAGAGTTGCATTAGCTTTGTTAGGTGATTTTGGACGTGTATGCAAACTTTCAGATCATTCGGAGGTGTTTTGGTCGGGTTTTTGATCAAATGCGTATTTCGGAAGTTTTTAAAGAAATTTAGGCTTGAATCCATTGTAATTTGATGGTTTTAGTGTTTTTTGATGTGTTTTGATGATTGGAACGAGTTTGGGTGATATTTTAGGATGGGTTGTCACTTTTGGTTGAGGTCCCAGGGGCTTCGGGGTGATTTCGGATGGTCAAATGGACCAATTCTAACCTTTGGAAGTTGTAGATTTTTCAGTTGAAGTGTTGCAGACATTTGTTCTCTGCGATCGCAGGAGTGCAATTGCGATCACATAGAAGGTTTGGGGAAAGCTGTTCTGTTGCTCATTGCGATCGCAGAGTAGGGCTTGCGATCGCATGAGTTGAGGAGTTTACTCATTGCGATCGCGTTTGGTGGATTGCGATCGCGTAGTATTAAATGGACTTGGGGTCCAGGATGGTATTTTGTTCAATGCGAACGCGGGTGAAGGTATGCGATCGCATAGATTCAGGAGCTAATGCATTGCGATCACAGGGATTTTAGTGCGATCGCATAGAGGGAATTTTGAGAGTTTGAATTTTGTGTTGTGCGATCGCAGAGGTTTGGATGCGATCGCATAGAAGAAATCTGGGCTGGACAGAAGGGTTTTAATTGCATTTTATCCGCGAGCCTAAGTCTATTTCCACCATTTTTGAACATCCTTGAGAGCTTTTGGACGAGGATTAAAGAGGGTTTCGACTGGGATTGATTGGAGGTGAGTCTTATGACCTAAAAACATCATTTAATTGTAGATTCAACATCTAAATTCATGGAAATTTGATTAAAAAAGGAAGGATTAGGGCTTGACTTATGAAATAGAAATTTGGGGGTTTGAGGGAGCATTTAAGCTCGGATTTCGGTAAACTTGATATGTATAGACTCGTGGCGAGATAAGAAATCCGGTGATGTCAATTTTCTGATTTTTCGAGAAGTGGGCCCGGGGCTCGGGTTTTGCCAACTTCGTGATTTTCGATATTGTTTTAGTCTTTTCGATTGGGTTGTATTCCCTTAGACTATTGTAATGTATTACTTGTAGTTTTGAACAGATTCGACGCTCGAGGAGGTTGATTTGCGAGGCAAGGGAGTAGCGAGCTAGGATTTCGGCCTGCTTGAGGTGAGTAATGGTTATAAATGATGTTTTGAAGTTTTGAAACCCCGGATTTGCACAACGTGGTGCTATGTTGAGATGAGACATATGCTGTATGATGAGCGTGGGGTCTGTTACTACTGGGGATTTGGACTCGGTCCATCCCGTTTGATGACTCTACTGTACTTTTGACTGAGACTTAATTAATATCATTATATTATAGGCTAGTTGTCATGTTTGGGGCCTTGTGCCGATCTGTAGAACCCTTAGGGGGCATTTATATTGGTTGACCTCACTTTTCTTGTCGAAATCATACCCTCAGTCATGTTCTTAACTGATAAACATAATATGAACCAGCTTTAGAAATTGTTAAATCCTAATAAGAGTAACGTGTGGGTCGAGAACCCCGTCTTATCTTAGTGTGCCCGAGAGGCCAAGTTTATATTGACTGAGAGTGGTCGAGAACCCCATGGTGAGGGTATTTGATATGCTATGGATCGGGCTGCACGCCGCAGCAGTATATATATTTATGCGGATCGAACTGCATGCCGCAGAAGTATATTATATGGATCGGACTACACGCCGCAGTAGTATATTATATGGGTCGGACTGCACGCCGCAGTAGTATAGCGCTTGGGCTGAAGGAGCCCCTACGGAGTCAACACACCCCCAGTGAGCGCGGTCGACTATTCTTGAATCGGGCTGCACGTCGCAACAGTATATATATATATATATGGATCGGGCTGCGCGTCGCAGCAGTATACTATATGGATTGGGCTGCACGCCACAGCAATACAAATATGGATTCGGTTATCATAAGGAGTAAATGAAATGAATATTGGCTTAAAGGACTTTTAACTGACTTCTTCATTCAGTTGCTATTTTTTATATTCTCACTGTTTTAATATAGAACTGCATAGTGTTTTACGAGTTTTCTTTCCGTCAGTCATTATTTATTGCGATTACTCATTGAGTTGGAGTACTCACTTTACTCCCTGCACCATGTGTGCAGATACAGGTATCCCAGAGGCATAGTTTGAGCTTTCTGCTGCTGTTCAGCTTATTCCGGAGTCATCGAGGTAGCTGCATGGCGTCCGCAGGACCCGATTTCTCCCCCTTATCCTCTTTATTTCCCGCATTCTAGACAAACTCTATGTATAGGTTGCTACACAGACTTGTATTAGAGACTCTTGGCTTGTGACACCAGATCAGTGGGATTTATCTTGATATTTTATGGATTTTCCGTATTGTTTACCTATTACTACAGAGTCATAATCATGTTAATTTGGCATTAAATACTATTAATTGGTAATAAATTCTACATAAGGGATTGTGAGTGACGAATTGGTCGGGCTTGCTTAGCATCGTGTTGGGCGCCATCACGACCGGGGATTGGGGTCGTGACAAGTTGGTATCAGAGCCTAGGTTACTAGGTCTCGCGAG
This sequence comes from Nicotiana tabacum, assembly GCF_000715075.1. NCBI lineage: Eukaryota > Viridiplantae > Streptophyta > Magnoliopsida > Solanales > Solanaceae > Nicotiana > Nicotiana tabacum. The sequence continues at coordinate 3,847,549 of NC_134088.1, forward strand.
TCTTGAGCCGGTTTAGTAGAGTCTCGCGGATCGGTACGGAGACGTCTGTACTTATCCTCGGGAGGCTGCAGAACCTGTTAGGAAAATTCCACATTCTTGAAATTCTTTTCGTGCGAACTTGTAGATCCGAATACTAAATTTCTCTTTATTCCATTCTCTCACAGATGGTGAGGACTCAAGCTACCGGACGTGTCGGACGACCATCAGTACCACCTACTGAGGCTACTAGAGGCCGTGGACGCGGTCATGGTCGTGGTAGAGGCAGAGCAGCAGGGGCAGCACCTTTGGATCCTTTAGTTTCCCCAGCTCAGGACCAGGCTCCAGCAGCACCAGTGCAGGCACCAGCTGTGCCCATTGTGATACCGGGTCTCCAGGAGACACTGGCCTAGATATTGATAGTTTGTACGGGCCTGGCTCAGGTGGTTTCAGCCACCACAGTAGCAGCAGCTACTTCGCAGGCCGGGGGAGGCAATCAGACCTCTGCTGCTCGCACACCTGAGCAGGTAGTGCAGGGATTACAAACTCCAGAGGCACCTCCAGTGCAGCTAGTGGTACCCGTTCAGGAGTACAGGGTTCTAGTTATGCCAGACGATGAGCAGCATCATCTCGAGAGGTTTAGTAGACTTCAGCCTCCTTCTTTCAGTGGTGCTCAGGGCGAGGATGCCCAGGGTTTTCTCGACAAGTGTCAGTGTATGCTTCAAACAGCAGGGATTCTTGAGTCCAGCGGTGTGGCTTTTACTACATTTCAGTTTACTGGAGCGGCCTTCACTTGGTGGGAGGCGTATGAGCGGCGTAGGCCAACAGGTGAAGCACCTTTGACTTGGCAGGAGTTCTCCACTCTCTTCTTGGAGAAGTGGATACCGCAGTATCAGAGGGAGGAGTTGTGTAGACAGTTTGAGTGGCTTCGCCAGGGAGATATGACTGTGTCTCAGTATGAGGCAAGATTTTTTGAGTTGGCTCGTTATGCCTCATGGATAGTTCCGATTGATCGGAGAGGATTAAGAGGTTCGTGGATGGTCTTAATTATCACCTTCGTATTCTGATGACTCGAGAGAGAGTTCTGGGTATTTCCTTCGAGGATGCAGTTGATATTGCTCGTGATATTGAGACGGCTCGCCGTCAGGAGAGGGAGGCCAAGAGGCCTCGAGGTTCTGGCAATTTCAGTGGCGCTCTTTCAAGGGGCCAGTTCCAGTAGGGTCGGGGTCGTTCTTTCAGGCTCGCTCAGTCAGCTTGACATGAGTACCGAGGTGGATCTTGTGGTCATGGTTATCAGGGTTCTCAGCTGAGTCAGCCATCTCTCAGCGCTCTTCCGGCACAGAGTTTGTCTCGTGCTCCATCTGCTCAGGGTTCTTCCAGGCCGAGTGCATCAGCTAGCCACTCTGGCACGAGGGGTTCCCTTTAGTCCCAGTTCCTAGCACCCGAGAGTTGCTATGAGTGTGGAGAGTTCGGGCATATGCGGAGGGAGTGTCCTCGCTATGTTGCTAGCTCATCTCAGCAGAGGGGTCAGCCCTCGACTTCTACTCCAGTTACTTCACCACCCGCCCAGCCAGCTAGGGGGAGGTCAGGCAGCCAGGGGTCGTCCTAGAGGGGAGGTCGATCAGGGGGTGGTCAGGCCCATTTCTATGCACTCCCAAGCAGACCCGACGCCATTGTTTCGGATGCTGTCATTACAAGTATTGTTTTAGTCTGCCACAGAGATGCCTTTGCATTATTTGATCCCGGTTCCACCTTTTCTTATGTGTCATCATACCTTGCTCATTATTTGGGTACGCCCCATGAGTTTCTTGTTTTACCTGTTCATGTATCTACCCCAGTGGGTGATACTGTTGGTGTAGACCGTGTGTACCGGTCATGTGTGGTGACTATTGGGGGTTTGGAGACCCGAGTGGATCTATTGCTATTGAGCATGGTGGATTTTGATGTCATTTTGGGCATGGATTGGCTATCTCCATGTCGTGCTATTCTAGACTGTCATGTTAAGATAGTCACTTTGGCTATGCCGGGTGTACCGCGGATCGAGTGGCGTGGTGTGACTAATTATATCCCTAGTAGAGTGATCTCTTTCTTGAAGGCCCAGCGTATGGTGGGGAAGGGTTGCCTTTCATATCTAGCATTTGTAAGGGATGTAAGAGTTGAGACTCCTAGTATCGATTCTGTCCCAGTTGTGAAGGATTTTCCCGATGTGTTTCCTGCAGACTTGTCGGGCATGCCACCGTATAGGGACATTGATTTTGGTATTGACCTGGTGCCGGGCACTCAGCCCATTTCTATTCCGCCATATCGTATGGCACCAGCAGAGTTGAAAGAATTGAAAGAACAGCTTCAGGAACTCCTAGATAAGGGGTTCATTCGGCCTAGTGTGTCCCCTTGGGGTGCACCGGTTTTATTTTTGAAGAAGAAGGATGGCATGATGAGAATGTGCATTGATTATAGGCAATTAAACAAAGTAACAATTAAGAACAAGTATCATTTGCCTCGCATTGATGATTTATTTGATCAGCTTCAGGGAGCGAGAGTGTTCTCCAAGATTGATCTTCGTTCGGGTTATCACCAATTGAAGATCAGGGATTCAGATATTCTTAAGACTGCTTTCAGGACCAGATATGGTCATTATGAGTTTCTTGTTATGTCATTCGGGCTAACCAATGCCCCAACAACATTCATGCATTTGATGAATAGCGTGTTCTAGCCTTATCTTGATTCATTCGTTATAGTATTCATTGATGATATTCTGGTATACTCGCGTAGTAAGGAGGAGCACGCGGAGCATTTGAGTGTTGTGTTGCAGAGATTGAGGGAGGAGAAACTTTATGCAAAATTCTCCAAGTGTGAGTTTTGGCTCAGTTCAGTGGCTTTCTTGGGGCACGTGGTGTCCAGTAAGGGTATACAGGTTAATCCGAAGAAGATAGAGGCGGTTCAGAGTTGGCCCAGACCGTCCTCAGCCAAAGAGATTCGTAGCTTTCTTGGGTTGGCAGGCTATTATCGCCGGTTTGTTCAGGGATTTTCATCCATTGCATCGCCCTTGACCAAGTTGACTCAGAAGTGTGCTCCATTTGTATGGTCGGACGAGTGTGAGGAGAGCTTTCAGAAGCTCAAGACAGCCTTGACCACAGCTCTAGTGTTGGTTTTGCCATCAGTTTCAGGTTCATATACTATGTATTATGATGCTTTGAGAGTTGGGATTGGTTGTGTGTTGATGTAGGAGGGTAGAGTTATTGCTTATGCTTCTCGTTAGTTGAAGCCCCATGAGAAGAACTACCCCATTCATGATTTGGAGTTGGCTTCCATAGTTCATGCATTGAAGATTTGGAGGCATTACTTGTATGGTGTATCTTGTGAGGTGTTCACGGATCATCGCAGTCTTCAGCATTTGTTCAAGCAAAAAGATCTTAATTTGAGGCAGCGGAGATGGTTGGAGTTGCTTAAGGATTATGATATCACTATTTTGTACCATCCGGGAAAGGCCAACGTGGTGGCCGATCATTGAGCCAAAAGGCAGTGAGTATGGGGAGTTTGGCATATATTCCAGTTGGGGAGAGACCCCTTGTAGTTGATATTCAGGCCTTGGCCAATCGGTTTGTGAGATTGGATATTTCGGAGCCCAGTCGGGTGTTGGCTTGTGTGGTTTCTTGGTCTTCCTTATATGATCACATCAAAGTTCACCAGTATGATGATCCGCATTTGTTTGTCCTTAAGGACAGAGTTCAGCATGGTGATGCCAGAGATGTGACCATCGGTGATGATGGTGTGATGAGGATGCAGAGCCGGATTTGTATGCCCAATGTGGATGGGCTTAGAGCGTTGATTCTGGAAGAGGCCCATAGCTCCCGGTATTCCATTCATCCGGGTGCCGCGAAAATGTATCAGGATTTGAGGCAGCACTATTGGTGGAGAAGAATGAAGAAAGATATCGTGGGATTTGTAGCTCGGTGTTTCAATTGTCAGCAGGTGAAATATGAGCATCAGAGACCGGGTGGCTTGCTTCAGTAGATGGTTATTCCCGAGTGGAAGTGGGAGAGGGTCACCATGGATTTTGTGAGTGGTCTTCCTCGAACTTTGAAGAAGTTTGATTCGATTTGGGTGATTGTGGACAGGCTGACCAAGTTCGCGCACTTCATTCCAGTATGTACTACCTATTCTTCGGAGCGGCTGGCAGGGATCTTTATCCGGGAGATTGTCCGATTGCATGGGGTTCCAGTGTCTATTATCTCAGATAGGGGTACTTAGTTTACTTCACAGTTTTGGGGAGCCGTGCAGAGAGAGTTGGGTACTCAAGTAGAGTTGAGCACAGTGTTTCATCCTCAGACGGACGGACAATCCGAGCACACCATTCAGATACTGGAGGACATGTTGCACGCCTGTGTTATTTATTTCGGAGGTTCTTGGGATGAGTTTCTGCCACTTACAGAGTTTGCCTACAACAACAGCTATCAGTCCAGCATTCAGATGGCACCATATGAGGCCTTGTATGGGAGACGGTATAGATCTCTAGTTGGTTGGTTCGAGCCTGGCGAGGCTAGGATGTTGGGAACAGACTTGGTTCAGGATGCCTTAGAGAAAGTGAAGGTGGTTCAGAAAAGACTTCGTACAGCTCAGTCACGTCAGAAGAGTTATGCGGACCGGAAGGTTCGAGATGTGTCCTATATGGTTGGTGAGGAGGTCTTGCTGAAGGTTTCACCCATGAAGGGTGTTATGAGGTTTGGGAAGAAAGGCAAGTTGAGTCCGCGGTTCATTGGGCTTTTTGAAGTGCTTCGGAGGATTGGGGAGGTGGCTTATGAGCTTGCTTTGCCACCCAGCCTGTTGAGTGTGCATCCGATATTCCATGTTTCTATGCTCCGGAAGTATGTTGGGGACCCGTCTCATGTTTTAGACTTCAGCATGGTCCAGTTGGATGATGATTTGACCTACGATGTAGAGCCAATGGCTATTTTGGGTCGTCAGGTTCGGAGATTGAGATCAAAGGATATCGCTTCGGTGAAGGTGCAGCGGAGAGGTCGGCCCATGGAGGAGGCTACTTGGGATACCGAGCGGGAGATGCGGCGCAAATATCCTCACCTATTTGAGGCTCCATGTATGTTTCTTGACCCGCTCGAGGACGAGCGCTTGTATTAGTCGGGGAGGATGTGACGACCCGGACCGTCGTCACGTGAGTTACTGCCCCGTTTCCCCAATTTTATGCTTCTTCATGTTTCGTTATCGGTATTCGGTGTGTCAGAGTTAAATCGGATTGGTAGGAAATGAGACACTTAGTCTCTTTAAGGGAGGCTTGTTTTGGAAAAGTCAAACGGATGTTGACTATTGAGTTAGAGGGCTCGGATGTGATTTCCGGTGATTCAGTTAGCTTCGGGGGTTGATATGTGGCTTAGAAGTATGATTGGAATTGATTTTGGAGGTCCGGAGTAGAATTAGGCTTGAATTGGCGAAGTTAGTATTTTGGCGAATTCCGGTTGGTAGGTGAGATTTTGATACAGGGGTCGGAATGGAATTCTAAGAGTTACAGTAGCTTTGTTAGGTGATTTTGGATGTGTGTGCAAACTTTCAGATCATTCGGAGGTGTTTTGGTCGGGTTTTTGATCAAATGCGTATTTCGGAAGTTTTTAAAGAAATTTAGGCTTGAATCCATTGTAATTTGATGGTTTTAGTGTTGTTTGATGTGTTTTGATGATTGGAACGAGTTTGGGTGATGTTTTAGGATGGGTTGTCACTTTTGGTTGAGGTCCCGGGGGCTTCTGGATGATTTCGGATGGTCAAATGGACCGATTCTAACCTTTGGAAGTTGTAGATTTTTCAGTTGAAGTGTTGCAGACATTTGTTCTCTGCGATCGCAGGAGTGCCATTGCGATCACATAGAAGGTTTGGGGAAAGCTGTTCTGTTGCTCATTGCGATCACAGAGTAGGGCTTGCGATCGCATGAGTTGAGGAGTTTACTCATTGCGATCACGTTTGGTGGATTGCGATCGCGTAGTATTAAATGGACCTGGGGTCCAGGATGGTATTTTGTTCAATGCGAACGCGGGTGAAGGTATGCGATCGCGTAGGTTCAGGAGCTAATGCATTGGGATCACAGGGATTTTAGTGCGATCGCATAGAGGGAATTTTGAGAGTTTGAATTTTGTGTTGTGCGATCGCAGAGGTTTGGATGCGATCGCATAGAAGAAATCTGGGCTGGACAGAAGGGTTTTAATTGCATTTTATCCGCGAGCCTAAGTATATTTCCACCATTTTTGAACATCCTTGAGAGCTTTTGGACGAGGATTAAAGAGGGTTTCAACTGGGATTGATTGGAGGTGAGTCTTATGACCTAAAAACATCATTTAATTGTAGATTCAATATCTAAATTCATGGAAATTTGATTAAAAAGGGAAGGATTAGGGCTTGACTTATGAAATAGAAATTTGGGGGTTTGAGGGAGCATTTGAACTCGGATTTCGGTAAACTTGATATGTATAGACTCGTGGCGAGATAAGAAATTCGGTGATGTCAATATTCTGATTTTTCGAGAAGTGGGCCCGAGGCTCGGGTTTTGCCAACTTCGTGATTTTCGATATTTTTTTAGTCTTTTCGATTGGGTTGTATTCCCTTAGCCTATTGTAATGTATTACTTGTGGTTTTGATTAGACTCGACGCTCGAGGAGGTTGATTTGCGAGGCAAGGGAGTAGCGAGCTAGGATTTCGGCCTGCTTGAGGTGAGTAATGGTTATAAATGATGTTCTGAAGGTTTGAAACCCCGAATTTGCACAACGTGGTGCTATGTTGAGATGAGACACACGTTGTATGATGAGCGTGAGGTCTGTTACTACTGGGGATTTGGACTCGGTCCATCCCGTTTGATGACTCTACTATACTTTTGACTGAGACTTAATTAATATCATTATATTATGGGCTAGTTGCCATGTTTGGGGCCTTGTGCCGATCTGTAGAACCCTTAGGGGGCATTTGTATTGGTTGACCTCACTTTTCTTGTCGAAATCATACCCTCAGTCATGTTCTTAACTGATAAACAAAATATGAACCAGCTTTAAAAATTCTTGAATCCTAATGAGAGTAACGTGTGGGTCGAGAACCCCGTCTTATCTTAGTGTGCCCGAGAGGCCAAGTCTATATTGACTAAGAGGGGTCGAGAACCCCATGGTGAGGGTATTTGATATGCTATGGATCGGGTTGCACGCCGCAGTAGTATATATATTTATGTGGATCGGACTGCACGCCGCAAAAGTATATTATATGGATCGGACTGCACGCCGCAGTAGTATATTATATAGGTCGGACTGCACGCCGTAGTAGTATAGCGCTTGGGATGAAAGAGCCCCTCCGGAGTCTGCACACCCCCAGTGAGCGCAGTCGACTATTCTTGGATCGGGCTGCATGCTGCAGCAGTATATATATATATATGGATCGGGCTGCGCGCCACAACAGTATACTATATGGATCGGGCTAGACGCCGCAGCAGTACAAATATGGATTCGGTTATCGTGAGGAGTAAATGAAATGAATACTGGCTTAAAGGACTTTTAATTGACTTCTTCATTCAGTTGTTGTTTTTGATATTCTCACTATTTTAATATAGAACTGCGTAGTGTTTTACGAGTTTTCTTTTTGTCAGTCATTATTTATTGCCATTACTCACTGAGTTGGAGTACTCACTTTATTCTCTGCACCATGTGTGTAGATACGGGTATCCCAGAGGCATAGTTTGAGCTTTCTGATGCTGTTCAGCGTATTTCGGAGCCATCGAGGTAGCTGCATGGCGGTCTGCAGGACCCGATTTCTCCCCCTTATCCTCTTTATTTTTCGCACTCTAGACAAACTCTATGTATAAGTTGCTACACAGACTTGTATTAGAGGCTCTTGGCTCGTGACACCAGATCGGTGGGATTTATATTGATATTTTATGGATTTTCCGTTCTGTTTATCTATTACTACAGAGTTATAATCATGTTAATTTGGCATTAAATCCTATTAATTGGTAATGAATTCTACATAAGGGATTGTGAATGACGAATTGGTCGGGCTTGCCTAGCATCGTGTTGGGCGTCATCACGACCGGGGATTGGGGTCGTGACAAATTCGTATCAGAGCCTAGGTTACTTGGTCTCGATCTTAAGTCTGGAGAAACAATTCAAGTAGAATTTGGTTTCATATGAAAGACATGTAGTTTTGGACATGTAGTTCAAACACTTGAAAGTATAAAGTCAATGATATGTGCAATTAGTTTTTCGATATCTTATTTGTCTAGCATGACATTAAAACTTGATATGCATCTAATTAAAGTCTATTATATGACTTATATGACAATCCTTGAAGGATTTAAATTGCTTGAAGCATATACAATACTTGGTCCTAAAGTACTATATCCTAAGTGCTATCTGCGCACATACGTATCTTGCTATAACTATAAGCATGATAATGTGATAGCAAGGATTTTGAAGGTGCAACATATTCATCGGAATTAATATGGCTATTTTATTCATCAAATCTCTAGCGATGTCAACCTTCAAGAAGCTGGTGCACAAGATTGGAATGCGAAGGCTCAAGGATGTGAATTGATGCTCTTACCAGGGGGAGTTAATACGCATTGTATTCTTTTTCCCTTATAAGGTTTTGTCCCAATGGGTTTTCCTTCCAAAGTTTTTAATGAAGTAACCAAAAGGCGTATTGTTAGATATGTGTACTCTTTTTCCTTCACTAGAATATTTTTCCCACTAGTTTTATTTTAGTTAAGATTTTAACGAGACACATTATCTGTTGAATAGACATTCAAGGGTGGGGGTGTTATAAATAGTATTTTATTTATGGTGAATGTCTATATTTTAGAGAGATTTTAGGGTTTGTTACTTGGTGGTTAAATCACTCTTTCCCTATAAATAGTTCTTTTTTTTATTGATTTATAACACCTACGATTTTTATTTAACCATATATTCGATTGAAATTTCTTTAAAAAAACTTATTAGTAGGGATGTACTATATTTGTATCGATCGACTTCTCAAATTAATACAAATGCAATAATATATTATCTTACATAATTAATTTAAAATCCTGGATTCACTTGTGATTCAATCCCAAGGTCTAACCAAAGAATAAAACCTAATACTCCACTATACGGAGGCAGGGCTATAGTTCTACCTTTTTTTTTTGATAATAAGGATATTTATATTATAAAAGCATTAAAGATTGTTCTTAGTACATAAGATCTGAGAATGCAGCTTGTCACAACTTGGTATCCCAATGTTTGTGACATTCTAGTTGCCTAGGAGTATTAGTCTATTACAAGCCATAATGTCTAGTGACTTCTTGGAAAGGTAAACAACATCCATATCTTAAGCAAGTTGAGAGTTAACAAAATGAGCTGGTGTTGGATGTAGTTTTGGTGACTTCTTGCATGGTTGCCAAAAGGCGTCTTTGTTTGCATCTGTTGCCAAAAGATGAGCTACTTGGTTTCCTTCCCGGAAGTTATGCCGTAGGGACATGTCCTTTCGCTGGAGCATCAATAACCTGCATGCATGAATAATATTAGTCATAACAAGATGATCATTATTAAGTGCATGTATAGCATCAGTGGAGTCTGTTTCGATTTCTAGTGGAAATAGGTTGTAATAGGTTGCTATTTTCATGACTTCATGGATTGCCTGAAGTTTTGCATGCAGAGGTGATATAGCCTTATCCATTTTCTAATAACCTAATATCTATCTTCCTTTGTTGTTGCGGAACACTCCCCCAATACCAGATTTGTTACCTTCGTGTTTAAAAGCACCATCTGTGTTTAGTTTGTACCAGTCGTGTTGTGGGGGATACCATTTTATGTTAATGCTGGGTTTATCCATAGTTGTTGTGCCAGTGGAGTTGAAAAAGAGGAATTCACAGGCTAGGTTAGAGATGTCTTTCATACGGGGGGAGTAGTGGGTGTTATTGATATTATTGTTGTTTCTATTGATCCAGATCCCACATAGAAGGAAAGGTAGGAGATTGTTCCAAAGAATTTTCAGGGGAATTGGGTTTATGTCTCTTAGCTTGGTTAGCCAGTGTTTGTCCGGATTAGTGTTCATATTTGTGATATTAAACTGTCTCCATATCGCTGAGACTATGGGACATGTGAGGAAAATATGAGTGATGGTTTCCTCTTGGTTTTTGCATCTAGGGCAATTGGGGTTTATATTTATTCCAATGTGATGGAGATATGAACAACAAGGAATCTTATTGTGAAGGATTTGCCAAAGAAGTATCTTATTTTGTTAGGGCAAGATAGTTTCCATATCCACACAAAGTCTTGGTTACTAATGTCCCTTTGGATTAGTAAGTTGTAGCAAGATTCTGTGTTGAATATCTCGTTTGGGCTGAGACTCCAAAGGGGTTTATCTATACTTTGGAGGGGTAAGGGGATAGAATTGATTTTGTCCATGATAGAGGAAGGGATAGTAAAAGAAGTTTCCTGAAAATTTCATTTTCCTTTGTGGTATAATTTCTTAATAGGAAGGTTAGCTTCATTTTTGTTTAGAGGGCCCTCAATGCCAGCTCTAAGAGTTAAGAGTTGAGGGATCCAGTGGGTCTCCCAACTATTAAGATTAGAGCTTTTGCCCGGAAGCCATTGAATTCCTTGGTTACAAATTTTCCAGCCAGTAACAACACTTTTCCAAATGAAGGAGGTGTGTTTGATATTCCTTTTGCAGTATTTGCGTATTAGGAGATTTGCCCAAGGTGATGAGGTATTGTTAACGAGTCTCCAAGAGAGACTACCTAGTAAAACTTTATTATTTGAAAGGGCATGTTTCATTCCTAGACCTCCTAGAGTTTTGGGCTTGGTAACAGTGTTCCAATTAATAAGGTGAAGTTTTTTCTGATTTGATGTAGTGCCCCAAACAAAATTCCTTTGAATTTGATCAATAAGTTTAAGGGTTTTTTTTTGGAGCAAAGTATATTGCATAGCATGGTTTGGGATAGAGTTGAGAGTAGCAAGGGCTAAGGTAGTCCTACCAGCTATGTTTAGAAAATTGGTTTTCCAATTTGAAAGTTTGGCCCGCATTTTCTCAATAATGAATTGGTAGTCTTTTGCTTTGGGAGCATTGTTAAGAATTGGAAACCCCAAGTAGTTGCCAAACTTATTGTCTATATTGATGTTAAAACCTGATGCAATTTCTCTGGTAACTTGAATAGGACAGTTTTGGGAGATAAAATCTTTGATTTCCCCCTATTGATCTTTTGACCAGACATATTGCAGAAAATATTAAGGCATTCTTTGATGGTTTATTTTATCAGCTTTTGCCATGAGGGTAATATCATCTGCAAAAAACAAGTGAGATATGCTAGTATTATGGTTGCTTAGTCTAATGGGGTCCCAAAGATTGATGTCAACTTGGTGACAGATTAGTCGGGATAGCATTTCCATGCACAAAAATGAATATAAAGGGGGATAGGGGGCAGCCTTGTTTGATACCCCTACTTGGTGCAAAGAAAGAGGTTGTAGTGCCATTTACTAAAATGGCAATGTTGCTAGTGCTGATGCAATTCATAATAAGATTTTTTTTATGTTAGTAGGGAATTGGAAGTAAGAAAGGGTTAAGTAGATGAAAGACCATTCCAATCTGTCGAAGGCTTTTTTCAGATCTAATTTTAGAATCATGTTGCCTTTTTTCCCTTTCATTTTTTTAAAATGGCACATCATTTCTTGGATTATGATGGCATTATCAGAAGACCTTCTCCCTTTTAAGAAGCTAGCTTGGAAAGGACTTATAATTTGGTTGAGGAAAGGTTGAATTCTATTGGCAATGATTTTGGTAATGATTTTATAAATAGTATTGCAAAGTCCTATAGGCCTAAAGTTTTTCAGATTATTGGCATTTGGGACTTTGGGGGTTAGACAAATGTAGGTGTTGTTGATATCATTAGGTAGAGATTGAGTATTAAATACTTGGGTACATAAATCTATAACTGATTTGCCTACAATGCTCCAATATTTCTGGTAAAAAAAGGGATGTATGCCATCTAGACCCGGGAATTTAAATTGTTTGAAGGAAAAGACTGCCTTGTAGATTTCTCCCTTTATAAGATGATTGTCAAGGGTAGAGAGATCAAGGTTGTTAAAAAATTTTGGATTGTTTTTAATAAGAGACCAATTGGAGGCAGAATGATCAATTTGGAAGGCATTCTTAAAGTAGTTGAGTGTGTGGTCTAGGGTTTTGTTAGGTTCATTGATCCAATTACCAAATTCGTCTTTGAAATAAACGATTTTGTTTTTCCTAGCTCTATTGGTTGCATTAATATGGAAGAATTTTGTATTCGTGTCACCTTCTTGAATCCAAGACATTCTGGCTCTAATTCTCCAGTATTCATCTTCTAATTTAAGAATCTCTCTATACTCTTGTTGAAGATTAGATTCTAAATTCTAAATAAAAATTTGAGTTATAGTTATTAGAGCATTGAATGCCGTTTAGTCTAGCAATAATCCTAGATTTTTTAAGTTGAATATCTCCAAAATGATTCCTACTCCACTGTATGATATTATCTTTAAAGTTTTGGGAGCTATGAATATAGTTGGAGTTACTCCAACTATTTCTAACTAAATTTATGAAATCCGGATGATGGCACCAAAATGTCTCTAGTCGGAAAGATTTTTTAAAGGTGTTACATTTTATAGGGTTGCAAGTGATCAATAAGGGGTTATGATCCGAGTGGATTCTAGAGAGATGGGTAATGTAAGCATCAGGGCAAGATTCAATCCACTCCTTATTGGCAAACACCCTATCTAACCTTTCTAGAATGAGGCCTTTATTTTTTTTCTTTTATTCGACCACGTAAATTTAGGACCTTTGAAACCTAGGTCAATAAGATTACAGTGGTTAATAAAATCCTACAGGACCTTTGCTCTATTTTGATTAATTTTTCTACCACCTAATTTCTCATCGGAGCATATGACATCATTGAAATCACCCCTATTAACCAAGGGCCACTAATTTTACTATGAATATCTAATAAATTATTCCACATAGTGTTCCTCATTTTACTATCAGTACTAGCATAAATAGAAGTAAAATACCAAGTTTTGTTAAGGGAGAATACCTCGATTGTGGCACTAATTTCCTGGCTTCTACGCACAAAGCTATGGACCATAACCTTGGTATGATCCCACAAGATAACCATACCTCCCGACTGACCATCTGCTAGAATCTCTATCATATCTGTGAATCCAAAAGGATTGAGGAGAGAGGTGGATGTCCATCTTGGTTTCCAAAAGTGTAACCATACTAGGGTTATGTGTTTCAATTAGATCCCTGAAGCTTAGCCTAAAACTATCATTGTTACCCCCTCTTATGTTCCAAATTATTAACGTGGTTGATATATTCATGTTTAAGACCGGGTTGTTCAGGTCTCCATTTTACCTCATTCTCCTTGGGAATATGGGATTCCTCCTCTGAAAAGGAACGAGAATCACTGCGTGTTTTCCTATGGTAGGGTCTGCTGGTGGTCTTATGTCCATTGTGCACTTGTACAGGGCCAACGGACAGTAAAGAATTTGCTTCTGCTCTTGCCTTTCCATAAATAGAAAGATTTTTAGCTCGTCTAGGTTTGAATCCTCGACCACATTTTGAGGGATCAAGTTTATTGGATCGATTTCTTCCTCCATTTCCTGCTCCATTTAGTTTTGATTTTGATAAGGGTGAAGGGTTTGCATGTCTTGGACAACTGGTACATCCGGAGGTGGTGATGGGTTTGCATGTGCAGTCCAAGGTGTGAACACTAGATTCATGGTGGTTAGGAATTCCGGGGTGAAGAAGAGTAGATCTACAACCGAAATTGGATTCTAAATTTGGACAAAGTTTGGAGGCATGTTCTAGTCCCCCCCCCCCCTTATTGCTTGAATTTGGTTGGTGGTGAGAGATGGGGCTATAGGGTTTAAGATGTTGTTCAACCATATTTGGTTGATGTAATTGTTCATCGCCATGCGAACTCCTTCGGATATCAGTTGAGCAATGTAGTGAGAATTTTGGATCACTATCAATGTTTCCCTCCCTTATAGTGTGATGTTGAAGGAGAGCGCATGGCCTAGAAGCCCTATTTCCACCTAGGATAATGGTTGATGGTTCTGAGGAAGAGGAGGTTGGATCAGTATCCTCCTTAGCTGATTGTTTTGGTTCTGATTCTGGTGGTTTTGAGGAGGATTGGGTTCCATATTTGAGTTGAGTGTTATTCTTTGGAGTTGGATGAGACGATGGCGTCTTCTTGTTGAGATTGGGATTCTGGGCATTTTGATAGAATTTTGACAATTTAATGGGGACAGAGGAGAGTTAATGTTTCCTAGGATCTCAATTATTGATTTGTTTTCTTGCATGCAAACTGACTGGTTTGGCGTGTATTTATTAGAGATTTTCTGGTTCATGAGCGAATTAGGATGGGGTGTCTTTTGTAGGGAATATCAATGGCCATTTGTTCATTGGCTTGGTTATTGTTTGACAGACATTTACTGTTAGATTCTGCACGCAAGGGAGAGGAGTTGGTTGGGATAATGTTGCACAATAGAGGGGTGTTAGGGGTAGGATTAATAGGATCTTCATTAGTGAGGAGTGTGCTGTAAGGTAGGGTGGTATTATGGGTGTTATTAGGGTTTGATTGGGTGAGTGGTATGGTGGGTGTAGCTGATAGGGGGGAAGTTTGGGCGTGTGGGGTGAAAAATGGGCCCATTATTTTATCTATTATTTTATTGGTAATATCCTTGTTAGGGAGATTAGTATTTTGATTATTTTTAACGGGTTTTTTTATTGTGTATTGTGGGAATATTATCGTAATTAATATTGGTAACGTTTGTATTAAGGTTGTTACTCACGTCATTAGAGTAATTATCATCTGAGTTGGTTTGTTCCAGCACATGAAAACTACTAGAGTTTTTGCTAGGGTATGGGAGAGGGTTATTTTACCATTGTTGGAAGATTGTAATTGGTGAGATTTAGTTTTGTAACAAAACTTTTGAGAGGATAGAAATTTACCTGACTTGGCTTCAAAAATATTTACGCTAATACCTGGTCCTTGAACAATCTCTGGCAATTCTGAGACATTTCTTGGGAGATCTCTTCGTTTACCTCTTTTGAAAAGGACAGTTTTCCATAGTCCTTCCAACTTGGTTTGCCCGAATTGGATTGTGTCTAGATCTTTGATGAGTGGTTCCTGCCTTTGAATGGTTTTGGGGTGATTGCACTGAGTTGTTACATGGCCTAGGTGACCACATGTTGTACATAGGAATTTGTCACCTTTATAGTGGATATGTTGTTTGTGAGATCCTATAAGGAGGAACGGGGTGACAGGTTTGTTTAGAGTGAGTTCCACACAGAGATGAGCATATCTCCCTCGGAGGGCTGTCGACGTATAAGCATTAATTTTCAGGAGTCTTCCTATTGGGCTTCCTACTTTTTGTAGTATTTCCTTATCGTAAAATTCAGTGGGAAGTTGGGGAAGTCGAATCCAGATTGCAGTAAAAGATTGTGTTGCTTTAGATGCTACAAAATTTGGAATCCATCGTTGGACTGAGAGGAAGTGACCATAGATAAACCAAGGACATTTTGGAATACATTAGCCATGTTCTCTTCTTTAATGAATCGAATGATATAGTAGTCTTCTCCTAGATCAATTAGTGGGAAGTTTTCTGATGATTTCCAAAGATCTATTAATTTCTTTTTCAACAAATCATGAGTGATCCTCTTCCCTTGTAACTTAATGATTAAAGAGTACCTCCATGGAAGGTAGATTCTTTGTTTGTCTTCATTCGTAATAGATACTGAGATGTTATACTCGTGGGAGGGAATTGATGGTTCGCTTAGGATCTTTGTGCCATAGTGGAAATCCATTGGGACTTATTGTGGAAGTGATGAATCATAGGTTAGATCTATATTAAGGCTCATCTCTTTGTTAAGGAGTTTATCCTTAAAAGAAATAGGTTCTTTTGTCATGGATTTGGCTTCCATGGGGCTGGTGATTGGGTTGATATCCGGCAGTTTAGGGGGAATTGTTAAGGAGTTGGGTGTTGGTGGCATTTAGACACACTGGTGGTGTTTCAAAGTCTTGACTAGAGAGAAACTTTTTAGGCTTAAGGAATTATGCATTATTCATAAAGCAACTTTTAGTTAACTCCTTTAGTCTCAATAAGTTAATGCGGCACTGCTCACTCATCGACTATAGTTCTACCTATGTGTTCTACAGAACCTAATAACTTTGGCTAATCATATTATGTATTTATGTTAAAAAATTCATGAAATATATATAAACTAATTTATTTAAAACCCAATAAACTTCTTTTCTAGAGGGCAGCCTGGTGAACAAGACATTCTGTATTCATGCAGGGTTCGAAGAAGAGTTATCGTACCTCAAGGAGTGTGATGCAGACAGTCCACCCTAATGCAAGTATTAGAAGTTGTTTCCAGGGTTCACACCCGTAACTTATAGGTCACACGGAAACAACTTTAACGTTACTCCAAGACTCCCCTTCTAATAAGCTTCTTTTCTAAAATTCAAAATTTATAAACTCAAAATTTTGGATACAGTATAAAACAACTCACTATAATAGAATAAATTAAGTTCAAGAAAAGATTCAATGAAATCACCTGATAAGCTGATAGAGCTCAAACCAAGACTTGCCAAAACCAACCAAAATCACACCATATCTTTAGTCCTGTACACACAAAATATGCATGCTGAAGCTTGTTTCTGTCTATCACTCTGTGTGTGTGTGTGAATTTCTATAAATAGAATGGTATAAAGAAGAAAATGAGTTTAAGTGTTGATACAAAAACCAACATCTGAATTTCAGGACCCTATTTTTCAGGAAACTCTTAAGTTATAGGGAAAAAACACAAAAAAGAAGGAACAAAGAGAAAGAATAGGAACAAATCTTTCAAAGTATATATCAAATTGCATGAGACTCTTACAACAGGATTTAGGGGAGGATTAGTTGGGGTTGAGTTCTGCGGCGGATCTAGAATTTTAATTCTATGTCAACATTTAAAGTTTTTATAAGCATTGAACCCATTATATTTTAAAATTATTAATTCATATCTATTATTTATTATAATTTTAGTGATTTTTACATTTAAATTTATGTTTCGCGTCGAAAGTATTGGATTCAGTTAAATCCGGTAACTATATGTTGCATTCGCCCATGGTTGAGTAGATGCCGCAGCTTTAATCATTTCACCAAATACTATCACTTTTCACTATACATTTACCAAGTAACTTTATTGAAAAAAATATAAATAAATAAAAAATGACTAATATTTTATTTTAATATTTGCTAAAAATTTGTACCTGTATTTCATGATTTTTACTCATTTTATTAATGTTCAAGGCCTCGGTTGTGTAATTAGGTATTAACAAGAGTGATCATTTGTACATCTTTTTCCGCCCAAAATATATATATATATATATATATATATATATATATATATATATATATATATATATATATATATATATATATATATATATATATATAAAATCTTTGCTTTTCACATCATTTTATTAATTCCTCCATTACGGTAGTCAATTAAAATATAATCCGAACATTAACATTTTGTTTGGATGGTTGTTCCCGATGTATCGTATTGTATTGTTATCCCAAAACAATATTTGTTTTAATTGTTTCATTAAAATTGATTGTGTTGTATTGTTAAATCTATTGTTCCGGAACAATGAAAAATCCCCTTTTTTGAAACAACCGATTTGGTGTGTTGGGATTGTTTCCTATTTTTCTTTCCAATTATGTCCTAACTTATTACTACACAATTCTATTTTACCGTTTAGCTTTTTTTGTTATTTTAACTCCAAATCTCCAACCTATGACCTACTTTTTTTTTAGAACTTCTGTCGCCAACATTAAAGGTGTTTTGTCGCCTTCTATTTTATTTTTTTTCCTAATTTGCTTTTAACTCAATTTTAATTAGTTGTGCTCCTTTGTATTTTCTTCTTCTGTCTCGCTCCTTTGTTCTGCTTTCATAAGGTGTTTTGCCTTCTTCTGTTTTATTTTTTAAAATTATTTTTATGCATAATTTTTGATAAATTTAATATTTAAATAATTGAGGGTATTTTAGTAAACTTATCAGTTACGGTACACTACAATACAGTCAAACCAAACAGCAAAATATTATTTAACAATAACAAACAATACAATCTATCTAAACATTGTATTCATAAAATGATACGATACATTATAAAATGACGGGAAACAATGATCCAAACAGAGTGTAATTAAAGGTCTAGCCTTGCATCAGAAATGTGAAGAAAGCCCACTTTTTGCCACAACTCAAATATATGGTGAATGAAGATCTCTACGGTGTAAGCAGAATTAAGTCTCTGAGATTGCATGAGAGAGAGGAATAGAGAGGAAAAAATGAATTAAGCTTAGCATGTAGAGGAAAAGACAACCCATCAGTTTACGACGTTTTGTGATAATGTAACACAAATTTATAGTTATATTTATTTCTGTATGTATTAGTATATGCTAATTTTGTAGAATTTCATCGACAGACTCTGATTGACCTGGAATTTTATAGGTCTATAAGAAACGGCCTAGTGATCAATACTCATTTCTTTGCCATGATTTTCGGATTTATTTTTTGGTATTTTAGAGGTAATATAACACAAATTTTTTATTATTTCATGGAGAGGCAATTAATGAATATTTTTTATTAGGTCGTTTCTGATGGGCTAACAAAATTTTACGAATCGGGGCCCGTCGCCCGAATTCATGAAGATGACATGGATTCCTGTTTTATAGCACTATAATGCCAAAAAATGAGAAACGGTCATGAAGAAGTGATGATTATTGTTAATTAGGTCATTTCTAATAGTCCCACAAGATTTTAGGTGATTCGGGGCCGATCTCCCGAATTCATGAAGATGATGTGGACAAACACGAAAAATCAAAGATCGTGTTGAATTTCTATTTTATGGCCCTAAAACGCCATCAAAATGAGGAACGACTATGGCAAGGCAATAACTGTGGTTCATTAGGTCGTTTTGTATGACCTATAAAATTTTAGGCAATTTGGGGTCACTTGCCCGAATTTACGAATATGGCATGAACATTAGCACACAAAAAATCGGAAATCGTCTTAAATTCTTGTTTTATGGCACTAAGACGCTAAAAAATGAGGAACAATCATGGCTAAGCTATGAATTAGGTTATTTTTGGTGGGCCCAAATTTTTTTAGGCAATTCAGAGTCGTTTGTCTGAATTAATAAAGATGGTGTGGACATTAGCGCATGAAAAATCAAAAATCGTGTTGAATTTCTGTTTTATGGTCCTAAAATGCCAAAAACAAGGAAAGATCATGGTGAGACAATGACTATTGTTCATTAAATCGTTTCTGATGGGCCCATAAAATTTTAAACGATTCTTGGCTAGTCGCCGAATTCATGAATATGGCGTGAACATTAGCACACGAAAAATTAAAAATCGTGCTGAATTCCTATTTTACGGTCCTAAAATGCCAAAAAACGATGAACACATATGGCGAGGCAATGACTATTCTTAATTAGGTAATTTTTATGGGCCAACAAAAATTTGACGAATCGAAGCTTATCGCCCTAATTCATGAAGATGACGTGGACATTAGCAATACAAAAAATCGTAAGTCATGTTGAATTCCTATTTTATGGCCCTAAAATACCAAAAAAAAAAGGAACGGTCATGGCGATGTAATGACTATTGTTCATTAGGTCATTTTTGATGGCCCAAATAATTTTAGGCGATTCGGGCCGATCGCTCAAATTGATAAAGATGGCTTGGATATTAGCACACGAAAACCAAAAATCGTCCCAAATTCCTGTTTTATGGCCCTAAAATACCAAAAAATAAGGAACAATCATGGCGAGGCACTCATTATTATTCATTAGATCGTTTCTGATGGACCTACAAAATTTTAGGCAATTCGAGGCCGGTTGTCCGAATTCATAAAGA
Organism: Nicotiana tabacum; assembly: GCF_000715075.1. NCBI lineage: Eukaryota > Viridiplantae > Streptophyta > Magnoliopsida > Solanales > Solanaceae > Nicotiana > Nicotiana tabacum. The sequence goes on from NC_134088.1 coordinate 3,867,483, forward strand.
TGGCATGAATATTAGCACACGAAAAATCAAAAATCGTACTAAAATCCTGTTTTATGGCCTAAAATGGAAAAAATGAGGAATGGTGATGACGAGGCAGACTGAAATTTCGTTTCTCATTTTTTCGCATTTTAGGGCCATAAACTGAAATTTCGCCTGATTTTCAAATTTTTGTGTGTTATAGCCCACACCATCTATATGGGCCCGGGCAATAGGACCCGAATCGCCTAAATTTTTGTCGGCCCAACAAAAGTGTCCTAATGAACAATAGCCATTGTTTCGCCATAACCGTTCCTTGTTATTTGGTATTTTAGGGCCATAAAACTGAAATTCCGTGCGATTCTCAAATTTTAGTGTATTATAGCTCACGCCATATATATATGTTCGGGGGACCGAACCCGAATGGCCTATTATTTTGCTGGCCTATCAAAACACCTAAGAAACAATAGTTATCGGCTCGCCATGGTCGTTTTTTGTTTTTTAGTGTTTAAGGGCGATATAACTAGAATTCCGCCTCATTCTCAAATTTTCGCATGCTATAGCCCACTCCATCTTCATGGGTTTGGGTGACCAGACCCGAATTGCGTAAAAACTTTTCGGCCCATTAAAAATGATATAAGAAACAATACTCATCGCATTGCCATGACCGTTCCTCATTTCTGGAAATTTTAGGGCCATAAAATTGGAATTCCGTCTGATTCGTTGATTTTCATGTGGCATAGCCCATGGCATATGCATGGGTGATAATAGGCTAGATTCACATAATTTGGCGACTGTTTATTCCCCAGCTTGACGATGTTTCACTGTTCTCGGATAGTTAAATGACGATAAATTGGCTCTAATTGTGAATTTCATGTTTTGCTGGAGCGAGTTGCGCTTATGAGGACTTAGGACTGTGTTTGGAGCTAAATTGAAGCAAGGAAAGCCCCTCGGAGTTGAGTACGTTGAAAGAAGAGAGAAAAGAGGAGCTGAAAAAATGATCAAGCTTAGCGCGACCGCGCTAACCTAGGATTTTGAGGCAGAATACTATGCCATATGCGCAGTCATTAGCACGCCTACTGGCGCGACCGTGTTAGTCCAGTTCAGAACATATAATTCGGGGGTAAACTTGGAAGTTCGAGGGTAATTTAACTTAACCTACAAGAGGTCCAGCTCGACCAAAGGGACATTATCAAGGTTTTTACAGCTTAGTTGAAGGCAAGGAGAGGTAAGAGGCAAGGAGGATAATTCAACATCGAGTTATTCCTTTCTTCCTTTTGTATTTTACCATTTATGATGAATTTTGCTATTTTTATGATGAACAAGATTATGAGTAGCTAAATATTTAGTCTAGGATTTTGATGGAACCTGTTGAAGGATGAACTTCGTGTTATGTTAATATAGTTTGCCCGGTTTAATCTCTATTTGTTCAACTGCGTCTTTGTTGTAGTTAATTGATAGGATCCTTAATTAGTTGTGCCTATTTAGTATGTATTACTGAGGAGAGAGTGTATATTTAGGTAATTGTTGAACAACACCACTCCCAAAGTATATGAGGAATCAATAACTGAGAGTTTAAAGGTGGGATTAGGGATAACGAAGCCTTGGGTGCGATCTAAAGTGAGCTGTAATAAAAGTCAACTAGTGTAACTCAGGAGAGTGTGTCTAGTAAATTGTCGTAATTACTCAGGAGAGATTTACGGTAGTAAGAGTGCTCATGATTGATAGAGACGATTAGACAATTCTATGCGAAACATAACAGGAAGGGATTCCATCAATAGGGGAAATCATAACCTTACATCCTTCTCTTAATTGCTTACAACTCAATCATAGTTAGTTGTTAGTTTACTTGCTTTTATTCAGTTATAGTTAGTTAAACCATCACCAATTGTTATTCAAATATCTGGGAAGTTGATTACAAAGAATTTAGTGTGTCTAACAAAAGTAATTGGTAGGTTAATTCTCTGAGGATTCGACTCTGAGCTAAATACTAGGATTATATTTGCAGCGACAACTTTATCCTTTTTACAAGACATAGTTTGGCGTGATCAAATTTTGGGCGGTTGTCGGGGAATTAACTATGTTATCAATTACAGTTGAAAGAAATACAAAAAAAATTCTTAGTGTAGTCAGTTTTCTTTATTTTTAATCTATACATTGAAATTTTAACGATTGTTGACTTGGTTGTACAGGTGCATGCCTAGAAGCTCATCGAGAACCGGTGAAGTATTTGAAGCATTATCAGATCCTGAGAAAGTTCTCAATGCCTTGAATCTGGCCAACCGAAAAAACAAACAACAATAATCAACTGAACAACTCGAACCAGACATGAGGGACAATATGTTAGAACCAGCTGCACCATTGGCGCCAGTGGCACCTCTTCTGCCAGAGGCTGCTCTATATGACTGGGCACAACCTACAATAAAGAATTTGGCCACAACGATATTAGTCCTGCAGATACAGGCCAAGTCATTTCAAATCACGAACAATATGTTGCACTTGTTGCAAAACAAGGGACTATTTTCGCGGTCATACATTGAGATCCGCAACAACACTTGAAGAATTTTCTGTCAATCTGCAAAACTCAGAGGCAGCCAAATGTAACCCAGGAAGCAATAAAGTTGTTGTTGTTTCCATTCTCAGTGACAGGAGCTGCCCAGACCTGGCTAACCTTACTCCCCATTAATTCCATCATGACTTGGGAGGAGTTAGTCAAGCAATTCGTGAATAAGTTTCATCCACCCAACAAGACTACTCATCAAATTGATGAAATTTTGAGATTCAAACAGAAATCAATGGAGACACTACAAGAAATGTGGGAACGATTCAAAGGGATGTTGGTTATATGTCTGCACCACGGTATTCTAGATCAGATGTTGAGGCAGTGGTTTTACATGGGTTTGATAGATAGCGTGAAGGCTAATGTTGATGCTTCAGCTGGTAGAGCATTCTTGAGAAAAACATGGAGAGAAAACCAGAGCCTGCTTGACAAGATGGCACAGAATTCGGGGTGGACAACCAGGAATGCACCTATCACTCCAGTAGTTCATTCAGTGCCCTTAGATCCATCCAACACTCTTGCTGAAAATATGGTCACATTAATGACACAGATGAGTATACTCACCAAAAAGGTGGAAGAATCTGGGCAGAAGCAGCAGGTACACATTGTTGATATTACCAATGGGGGCTTATGCACATCTTGCATTAGTCAGCCAATTGGTAACCAGTGGAATGCAGAAAGTGGGCATCATCATTATCCTGAGGACATGAATTATGTGTCTAATTATGGGGGCCAGAGACAGGGTGGTCAGAATTGGGCCCAACAAAACCAGCCATATAGGCCAGTCCAGCCACAACTCAACAATGTATATATGAAAGGTATGCGACCTCACAATAATATTGCGCCTTACCAAAGGCCACAGGGATATAACAAGCAAAATCAGCAGCAGGATTATCATCCTCCTCAGCAACAACATGGTGGAAGACAGGAAGATGGGTTTGCCAGACTCGAGGCAATGATGCAGCAGGTTATTGGGTCAAATGCAAAAATGAGTGAAAGGTTAGATGCACATGAGTCAGCTATAAAGAATATTGAAGTGTAGATGGGCCAGATTTCGATGTCTTTGAATAATCATCCTCGTGGGACATTACCTGCAGATACTCAGATAAATCCAAAAGATCAAGGCTCGAAGAAACTAATGGCAGTGGGTCTACGTCATGTCAGAGACTTAGACTTGGAGCAAGAGAGGGCTCGAGAAAGTAGACAGGCTAAAACACTTGTACCAGTGCCTATTGAGCTAGATGATTCAACGAAACTGACAGAGGTGACAATATAACTTGCAGATTTTGTGATTCTAGATTGCAAGGTGGATGAAGAAATTCCCATAATTTTGGGAAGGCCGTTCTTAGCCATAGGGAGAGCTCTCATTGATTGTGAAACTGGGGAGCTCAAGATGAGGTTGAACAATGAGGAGATAACATTCAATGTGCAGAAATCTATGAGGCGACCAAGTGAATTCGCTAATTGTTCTCTTATTGATATCGTGGATGTAATCGTAGAAGCAGATGATGAGATGTTGACCATTGAGGACCCTCTTGCTGGATGTCTGGAAAATTTGGATGAGGTGAATGGGGAAGAATTGGCAGAATAGGTGTTGGCTTTAGAGGCAGAGGGTTTTGGGATAGAACACTTGATTTCGAGCCCCTGCACTTAGAAAACAGAGAAACTCCTCCAGCCAAGCCATCCATAGAAGAACCACCAAAGCTGGAGTTGAAGCCACTGCCCGCCCATCTCAGGTATGAGTTCCTAGGACCTATCTCCATATTACATGTTATTATCTCATCTAGTTTGTTAGATGTGCAGGCACAACAACTTTTGCAGGTACTCAAGGAGTGCAAGACTGCCATTGGGTGGACCATGACAGACATTAAGAGGATCAACCCGACATATTGTATGCACAAAATTCTGCTGGAAGAGGGGCACAAACCTTCCAGGAAGCATCAAAGAAGGCTGAACCCCAACATGAAGGAAGTGGTGAAGAAAGAGGTGATTAAGTTGTTGGATGCATGAATCATTTTCCGTATCTCTGACAGCAACTGGTTTAGCCCTATGCAATATGTTCTTAAGAAGGGCGGTATGACAGTGGTAAAAAATGATAATAATGAGTTGATCTCGACAAGAACCGTCATAGGCTGGAGAATTTGTAAGGATTACAGGAAATTAAATCTGGCCACCCGGAAAGGCCACTTCCCACTTCCCTTCATTGATCAAATGCTTGACAGATTGGCAGGGAGGTCCCACTTCTGTTTTCTAGATGGGTACTTAGTGTTGATATCCAATTTTTCCCTATATATTTTAAATATGCATAGATATTTCCAAAATAGTATATATATGCATATATAAGCATGCACAATGTTTTTATAATTTTTTCCATAATTTTAAGTATTTAAATTGATTTATTTCCTTCCCTTTTATTCATAAAATCCCCAGTAATTATCCCTCAAATTATTGTTATGGTGATTTAGTCATTTAATTTCTATATTTATGCCAAAATATGGTAAAAATATTTTTTATATATCTTTATAATTGCATTTGGTATTTTTTAAAACTAAATTGCATATAATTACAATATTAGCCCCATTAGTATATAATTACATTTATATGCGTGAAATTGATCTCCTATATTTTTAAAATATTAAATATCTATTTTAAATCATTTTAGTATATAAAAATATTTTCCAAAAATTATTTATTATTTATTATAAATTATATAGGGAAAATTGGCTATTTAAAATATATCCAGATTTGCATTTCAATTGTAGACCAATTTAAACCCAACCCCAACCCAATCTCAGATTAAAAACACCCGACCCAAACCCTAAACCCGCCTACCCGACCCAAGACCCATCAAATCCTGGCGGTTGATCTAAAAGATCAACGACCCTCATGAGTTCTTACTTTTTTGATCCCAAACGACTCCCTAACCCTATCTCATTTCTCAATTCTGTCGCCTCTGTATTCTCTCATCTCCTCTCCTATCTCAACCTCTCAACCTAACCCTAGCTCCTTCAACCTCTAACTCCCTTCTTCGGTCTTCTAAGGTGATCTCCTTTCAACTCCTAAGCCTCCAATGGCTCCTCTATTGTCATGGCCTTCTCTGAGGCCTTCAAGGGCCTGGGCCACGCTGACTTGCATCTAGGGTTTGCTTTTATCTGTTCTTGGCTCCTTCAGTGTGATTTCAAGCAAAATCATGATGTGTTTGGCACGATCCTTGAGATTCTATACAGGTTCTTGCATCTCTCTATGGATTTCTTCTAAAACCCTAATTTCTCCTGGTATCTCCTAGATCTGTACAGATTTAAGACGATTCGAGTTGATTTCTTTAGTATTTAACATTGTTCTTGAAACTCTTTTACGAGAATTATCAATTTCAAAGTGTTTTCGTCTTCTTCTAAAATTAGGGTTTCGGAACTCTTTTTAAAACTTTGTTTAAACTGATTCTTTATGTTTAAACTTCTATCTCTTGCATATTTCTACTGATTCTATGATTTTACTCCCTTTTCAACTCGCCTCTTTTGAAAACCCTAATTTCTTAGTTCTAATCTTGGGGTTTCTGAGTTTTGTTTGGAAAACGTGTTCAGTTAATCTATATGTTTCCGTGATTCTGTGATTTTACCCTATGATTGCTTGTTAAGGTTCCTAATTATGGTTATCTCTGCCTATTGTGTGATTTTGCCCTATTTTGTTCACCAATGTTTATGTTTCTTCACTTCTCCTACCTGTATCATGCTTATTCTACTAATTCAGACTATGCTCTACATGAATCCCTAATTTATACATGATTTTTGTCCTACTCGACCTCTTAGAGTTCTGGTTTTTGCTTACTATGTGCTTGTTCTTATAAAGTTGTGCTAAATCAGTGCTATTTTCTACTTTTGAATCCTTGAGTCTTTGTGATTAATCTTTCACTGATTTTACATGATACCTCTACTAATTTTTAACCTTGTAAAATATTTTCTGACCTTATTCTATGGTCAGTTATGCTATTAATTGATTTCCTAAGTATTTTTCTTGATTGAAATATGTTGAACCTAGCCTCTATTACATGTTGTGTACTTGTACTATGCTGAAAATATTTTCTTATTTGTTATGTTCAGCCTTATACGATTTCCTTCCTTATTTGTCACATATTTATTACCGTTTAGAAGTTAACTCCTCAATTAAAGGGAGTACTTGCCTTAATTTCATGACTGATTGATTCTGAGTCCCCATAATTACTGATGAACTTTGATTTTTACCTTATTTGCTACCTGCTTCAAACTATATATACGCATTCTCTTATTAGCACAAACACACAAACAATTTGGTTCAAAAGCTCTCTCTCATACTTAAACTTTCTGCTCTCTTTGTGCTACTTGCTACTATTTTAAGTTGGCCGGCTGCAAGCCAAGGCTAACCATTGTGTTCTCCTGCTCCTTCACTTTTGTTTACTGTTTTCTCTACTGGTATGTTCTAGTTTCAATTCAAGTTCCAACAACAATATGGTTTTTTTATTCCTTCAATTTATCCTATTTCTAGTTTGCTTTTATCTATGGTTTTGTTGTGAGACTTGTAGTTAGTATGCTTACATGACTAGCATGTTATGAACTCCCCTTCCTTAGAATCAGTATAAACATGTTCCCCCTCTATGTCTGATCAATCGTTTCTGAGCATGTCTGTACCAATCACCTCTGCATGTTATGTGTTTATCTTCATATTCTCCATGTACCCCAAATCCCTATCACCCCTGTATGTAAGTTTGTTCTTTATGTCTAGTTCTGTGACTATGTCTAGTTAGTTGTGTCTGAGCATGTCTGCACTAATCCCTAAGACCTTTGCTTGTTATGTGTTTACAATCAAGTGTTCTATGTATCCCCCAATCCCTTGACCCCTATTTGTGATGCTTTGGTTCTGTGGCCCCTGACTGTGTATGAACCCGTCCTAAAGGTGTTGTGTTTGGACTGTTGTTCACTACTCCACTCTCTTTTCAAACTGCCTTGTTGTTTTACTAAATTATTTCAAACAAACTTCCTTTTAAAAACCTTTCAATTTGTGTCAAGAACTCTCACTCTACTCCTAAGTCAATAAGTTCTGCCCCCTCTAGTATGTGTACTGTCTTGAGATCCTCTTGAGAACCCTCTGAACTCTGGCATACTGAGGCTGGCCCTTCCACACTACACTTATTCAATTTTGGTTACCAAGTCTGGGTGTAAGCACTGTCCGGGATCCTTGAGATACTTAGAAAACTTTGATGCACCTAGACTATGAATTTGTCTATGGAATTGAGGCATTTGAGGCTATTGAAGTCTTTGGAGATCTGGGCCTATCTATAGGCTCCCTATATAATAACTTCTTATTTCCTTTATATACTTATGTAATTCATTCATATGGCCTGTAATAACCTGTAAACAAATATTGGGGTAATTAGTGAAAAGGGATGGGTAGCTACATGTATATGGGGTAATACGGGTAGAAATCATGTTTATAGGACTTTACATTTTGATCTGATTGCCTTACCACGTAGAAATCATGCTTATAGAACTTTACATCTTCTCATGTTTATTTCACCACGTTAAAAATCATGCCTATAGGTTTCAAATAATTACGTAATAGAAATCATGCCTACAAGTCTTAAAATCAGCTTCACAAATAGATGTCATGCCTATAGGATATAATTTAATCCAAATTCTATTATGACAAGTGTTTACATGTGTTCATGCCTGCAAGTTTCTAAAATTAGTATTCGACTAGATATCATGCCTATAGGAGACAACACCAGAAATTCTGCATGTCAATCTGAACTAATTCGGTTTAAATAAACTAAGGATTATCTCACTTCTGAATTGGCTTAATTAGCGGTTTATATTTCCTGAAACGAGTTCTTTAAAAACTGCCTTAAACTGTATTAGACAACATGCCTATAGGGATTAAAAAGTCCGTTTCAAAACCTGCCTTGTTTCATTCTATATAAAGTGTAGTCTAAGGCTGTATTGTGGTCCGGGACCGGCCCAGGACCGCGGGCCCGGTCTCTAGTGGTGCATAAGCCCGTAGCGGGCCGGTCCAACCCAAATAGCCCGTGAGCCCGGGACCGGCAGGCGGGCCTGGGTCGGTTCAACCGGGCCAAACGGGTCCCAATGGCTATTTTGTAAATTATTTTTTAAAAAAAAATGGCCAACGGTCAGATTTTTAAAATCTAGTCGTTGGCCATCAAAATTCAACCATTTGGCACTTTAAAAAATAGCCATTTGGCCCCCAAACTTTGTTTTAACCCCAAACTTTTTATAATTATATTTTTTCCCAATTCTCAACTATAAATACCCCCCCCCCCCATTCTTTCATTTTTACTCACAAATTCATCAATCTCTCTCTAATTTTCTTCTATAATTGCTTACTTTATTATTGCAATTTCGTGAAAAATTGTGAAGTTGGTGAATTAAAGTATTCAAGTCTTCAACGATATTCAATTTTCAAGAAGTTGTTCGTCAATTCGGTAAACTCGTTCCAACTCTTAAGTTTTAATATTATAGTTTTGTTAGTTTTATTTAGTATAATTATAATTAATATGGCATTTTCTTTGATTTTTTTTTGGTGGTAACGGTAAGGGAAAATCTAAAATTGGTGAATCTAGTAGCCAAGCTACTACTCCTCCCCTGGCTCCCCGACCCAGACCTGTTACCTATCCTCCCCCACTTGTTATTCTTGATAGTGATAACCCTTGTTTTCAATTTTTCGATAGTCAATTTTGCCATGATGTTGCACCAGGTCAACAATTAAATGAAGAAGTTATGAATGCTCTTTATCCTAATAAAACTATCTTTGAAAATGATGAGGAAAATGATGATTTAGATGAAATGCAACCGGATTTAGATGATACACCTACTAGTCCTGTTAATAACCCAAATGATGTCTCGCCTGACCCTCCTGTAGTAACCCCTACTTTTAATAGACAATTTGTTAAACGGCTTGAAACATCTTTTGTTTGGCACTTTTTTACTCAACTAAGAGAACAAAATAAGGCTAAGTGTAAAACTTGTGGGTCTCAACTAGTTCATAAATTTACTGGAGACCGTAGCGGTACGGGTAGTTTGACTAGACACATATTGAAACACCCTAGAGATAAAGCTAGATTTTTACAAATGAAAGCTGCGCAAGAGGGGACAAATGTAGATACTACGGTTAACCCTAGTACAGGTTCAAATCTAGTTCAACCGGAAATTAACACTGTTACCGGTGGCATTTTATATTATGATCCAAATAAAGATCGTGAAGAATTGGCAAAAATGGTTACTGTTATGTGCTTACCCTATAGTTTTCCTTCTAACCCTCATTTTGTGCATTATATTAGAAGAGTTTTTAATCCTACTTATAAAGGATGGCCTCGCGCAACCGTAAAGAGCGATATTTATAAATATAAACATGAATATGAACAATATTTGCGCTATTTATTTACTCATATAGATTGTCGCATTGCTATTACTACTGATATTGGTAGAAGTGGTAATGACTGTGATTATCTAACTGTTACAAGTCATTGGATAGATGAGGAGTGGATAATGCAAAAGCGCATTATTGCTTATAGAATAATTAATTCACGCCACACAGGTAAGTTTATTGCTAACACAGTTGCAGATATTTGTAGATATTTTTGCATTAGAGATAAAATTATGTCGGTTTCAATGGATAATGCTTCTAGTAACACTAACGCTATAGGCTTGCTTACAACTACACTAAATCCTGCATTTAGTAATATTTTTCATGTTAGATGTATTTGTCATATTTACCATTTAATCGCCAGTGCTGGTATGAAAGTTTTAAATGTAGAAATTGAAAAGGTTAAAATGGCTCTTAATTGGCTTTTTTATTCAAACCGTAGAAGTAGTCTTAGAGACTATTTTAAAAAATATGATAAATTTGGCCTTAGAGAAAGAAATATTCCTAAACCTTGTCCAACTAGATGGGAATTACATGTATGAAAGTTTAGTTGTTGTATATGAATATAGGAACCCAATAAGCGCAATGTATAATGCTTGTGTAGGTGATGGTGATGATGATGATGATGAGCACCTTACAAATCAAGATTGGAGTAATGTTAAAATACTTGTAGACTTTTTAGAACAATTTCATATTGCTACAAATGAATTATCTGGCCAATATTATCCTACTATTTCTAACTGTTTAGTTTATATTACAGCACTTGTAGATTTATTTACTCAATTTTCAGAGGGTGAAGTAATTTATCAAAAAGCTATTAATTCTATGAAAGCTAAGTTTAAAAATATTTTTTCCCTATCCTCCCTATTTTTGGTGTTGCTGCATTGTTAAATCTTACAATGAAATTAGAAGGTCCTCACTTTTGGTATTCAAAAATTTATAACACTTTATCACTTTCAGCTGAGGAATTTGCTACACTTGGAGATGCAAAAGCCTCAATTAAAATAAATGCTCAAATGATTTATAATGCTTATCAACTTGCCTTAGATCAAGCTAGACCAAATGTTCCAACTCCTACTTCGTCTAGTTCGAAAGCATCTAAAAGAACTGTGGGTCTAAAAGCCTTAGTTCTTGGATGGAGTTCAGGGGTTCTCAAGGTGATAATTTTGGTGATAGTTCACAACTAAATTAGCTTCAAGTTTATTTGTCGCAGGGACTTGAATCAGAGAATCCCGACGGCTCCTTCAATGTTTTGGAATGGTGGAAGGACAAACAAAAACACTATCCGCTTCTTTCAAGAATGACTTGAGATATTTTAAGTGTTCAAGCTTCAACAGTGGCATCAGAGAGCACATTCAGTCAAGCGAGACTTCAAATCGGTGATCATAGAGCGTCTATAAGGGAGAGCTTGGAAAAATCATTACTCTTCAGAGATTGGATCCGTTCGGAAAGAAGAAATTTTGGACTTGCAGAATCACAACCGGAGATAGATGAAGCTTATGAAGAAATGCTAGCGGAACTTGCGCAGGATGCTGCTTCGCCCGGAAGCGGTGATGAACAAGCTTCTTTTCCACCACCACCAACAGAAATTCCTCCGGACCTTGAAGGATTTATGAGATTTGTTAGAGATAATACATAGACTAACATGTAACTTGTATTTTGGCACATCTTCCTTAGTTTTTTTCCTTTTAATGGTGGTATTAGTACCTTGTTGTGCTCATTCCATTGGGGGGAGGAAGACTAAGAAAGATATTGCCATTCTTTGTTAATGTCGTAATAGTAAAATATATAAGACATTCCCTTGAATATTTCTTTGCAATTTATTTTGCGTTTAAATTTGATATAGTATATAGTATATATATATAGTTTACAAGAAATTGCCTTAGATAAAAAAAATTTAAAAAAAAAGCTCAGAACACACGCTAGGCCCGTTTAGGCCCGTGGGCCCTAAAGTGGTTAGATTAAATCGAGATCTACAAAATATTACATAAGGCAATATATAACTATATATACACATAATACACCCTTATATATACATACTATACATACTATATATATTTATATAGCTATATATAAGCAATTTATACTAGTATATACATATATAGTTTACAAGAAAGTGCCTTAGATAAAAAAAATTTAAAAAAATAGCCTATATATATATATGTGTGTGTGTGTGTGTGTGTGTGTGTGTGTATATATATATATATATACATACACATATATATAAGGCACTATATATATCTCTAATACATATAAACTATATATATATATATATATATATATATATATATATATATATATACATACATATATATAAGACAATATATATTACATAAGGCAATATATAATTATATATACACATAATACACCCTTATATATACATACTATATATACTATATATATTTATATAGCTATATATAAGCAATTTATACTAGTATATACATATATAGTTTACAAGAAAGTGCCTTAGATAAAAAAAAATTAAAAAAAAATAGCCCGAAACGAAAAAAGCCCGTTAGGCCCGCGGGCCCGGCCCATTTAGCCCGGGACCATGTGGGCTTAGGACCACCGTGGGCCGGTTCCACACATTGGGACCGTTTGGCCTGGGACCGCCTCAAGCCCAGGCCCGTTTAGGCCCAGACCCGTTTAGGCCCGTTTGGCCTGGGCCCGGACCACAATACAACATTAGTGTAGTCATCAGTATTCCGCGTATAGGTAAACCTGTAGGGCGTTTTCAAAACATGCAATTCTGAAACTATTTCTGTGACTTAATGTTGTCCTGTTTAAGCAAGCTTTAAGATCAGTATGTAACTGATAGAGTCATTACTTCTGAGTTTATAAAACAAACTGCCTGTTTTCTGTACATTCATTTAGACATTATGCCTTAGGGTACTGTTTAACAAAAGGCCTTATTTGTGCTTGAGTCGTGCTGTTTATGTGCCTTGTTTGAGGAGGAAAACTTTGAGCCTCTAATTGCTCCCTTTTGTTCTTATTTGCTAAGAGTCCTAATTGTTCTTTGCATGTCGCCTTAGTATTTTCACCTTTAAAACCTTAGGGGTCTGTCTAGAACCACCTATAGGTAAAGGTCCTAACTCTCTCCAGGACCATTAAGAAGGGACGGGTAACAGCACACAATAGAGATCGTTAACACTCGCTTTGAATGACCACTAAGGGGATAGGAAGGGTAGATATGAGATATGATGACTACGCGCTAATGTCACGTGTAGCCCCTCATTGAGGAGTGTTTACCAGACATTATGTGTGGTGATCCTATAGGCTAATCAACCTAGGATTCCTTCTTTTCCAAAATTCCTTTTTCCATTTAAAACCTTTGTTTTATACAACTTGTTCAAAAAATCTTTATCTTATTACTTGAGTCATCCAACGTGTTTTACTTGCAACCTATTTTGATTCAACTATTTATTTGTAATGGACTAATTTGTAAATATAAGTTCAGTCAGGACCCGCAGCTGTGGACCAAGAGTGGTACCTAACACCTTCCCCTCGAGGTTATTTCGAGCCATTACCCTAATCTTTGGTAATGCAAACCAATCCAAGAGTTAATTGCTCTAGGTACCCTAACGCACCATAACTCGTTAGGTGGCGACTCTTCAAATACCCAATTCCCAAAAGGAAATGAGTTATCACACCCCATGGAATGTCGAAACTTAGACCTCTCTCTCCGTAGAGGGAAAAAAGGGGGCGTGACACTCAGGGTACAATCAAATATCCATTTCACCAGAGGACAGAGAGAAGACCTCCTTCACATGCCCATATAGCATTTATGCTTTTCGGAGGATGCCCTTTGGCCTATGCAATGCACCTGCCACATTCCAAAGGTGCATGATAGTCATATTCACTGACATGGTCGAAGACATAATGGAGGTGTTCATGGATGATTTCTCAGTGGTGGGAAACTCATTCGACGAGTGCCTTATAAATCTAATCCGAGTGTTGAAACGATGTATTGAGACTAACCTGGTACTTAATTGGGAGAAGTGCCATTACATGGTACAAGAGGGCATAGTCTTGGGACACCGGGTATAAAGCAAGGGAATAAGGTAGATCTTGCTAAAGTTGACGTGATAGCAAAGCTGCCAGCCCCCACTTCAGCAAGGCAATCAGGAGCTTCCTCGGGCATGCCGGGTTCTACCGGAGATTCATAAAAGACATCTAAAAAATTGTCAACCCTCTCTGTAAGTTGTTAGAAAAAGATCACCCTTTCTTGTTTTCTGATGATTGCAGGGTAGCATTCGAGGAGTTAAAAAGAGGCTAGTCACAGCACCCATCATTGTCGCCCCCGACTGGGAGCAACCATTCGAACTCATGTGTGACGCTAGTGATTATACAATGGGGGCGGTGCTGGGACAGAGGAAAGACAAGCTAATGCACCCAATCTACTATGCCAATAGAATGCTGAGTGGAGCCCAACTGAACTACACTATGACTGAAAAGGAGATGCTGGCTGTGGTGTTTGCATTCGACAAGTTCAGATCATACTTGATTGGCTCTAAGGTAATTGTATATACTGATCATGCAGCTCTCAGGTACTTGATTGAGAATAAGGAGTCCAAACCGCGCCTGATTCGTTGGGTGCTGTTACTACAAGAGTTTGACCTTGAAATTTATGACCGTAAGGGCATAAAAAACCAAGTCGCTGATCATCTATCACGACTTGAGGGAGCTGAAAACTCAGTTGAGGTTGAGGATATTCTGGAAACCTTTCTAGATGAGTAGCTACTCGCTACAAGCCTTGAGGAAGTTCCATGGACAAACTTTGCAAATTACCTGGCATGCGGTATAGTTCCCTATGACCTTTCCTCTGTACAAAAGAAAAGGTTTTATCGTGACTGCCGCATGTATTACTGGGATGAACCTTATCTATTTAGAATATATGTTGACAATATAATCCGGAGGTGTGTCCCCGAGATAGAACAATCTTCTGTTTTGCAGGCATGTCATACATCGATGTATGGCGGGCACTTTGGAGGAGTCAGGACGACAGCAAAAGTACTAGAAGCCGGGTTCTGCTGGCAAACAGTGCTTAAGGATGCACATCAATGGGTAAAGGACTGTAATGAATGTCAGTGAACCGGGAACATTTTCCGTCGCCATGAGATGCCCATGAACCCAATTCAAGAGGTTGAAGTGTTCGATGTCTGGGGGATAGACTTAATGGGCCTCTTCGTCAGCTCATTTGGCAATAAGTACATACTTGTTGTTGTAGATTACATGTCCAAATGGGTGGAAGCTACAGCACTTCCCACCAATGATGCAAGAGTGGTGGTGGGGTTTTTGAAGAAGAATATATTCACTCGTTTCGAGACCCCAAGAGATATTATCAGTGACGGAGGCACTCACTTCTGCAATCGAGCCTTCGAGAAATTGTTAGCAAAGTATGTTGTACGCCACAAGGTGGCAACCCCGTAGTGTACTGACCAAGACTGGGAATGCCACAAGAACTGATTGGGTGAAAAGCTAGATGATGCACTCTGGGCCTATAGAACTATGTTCAAAACACCAATTGGTATGTCACCATACAAGTTGGTGTTCGGGAAGGCCTATCACTTGCCAGTGGAACTAGAACATAGAGCTTGGTGGGCAATGAAACAACTAAATCTGGACATTGAGGCTGCGGGAACAACTAGAGTCACAAAATTGCATGAGCTCGACAAGTTCTGATATCTTGCTTTTGAGAGCACAAGGTTGTACAAGGAAAGAATGAAGAGGTTGCATGACAAGAACATTGTTGAGCAAAATTTCAATCCTAGAGACATGGTATTGCTTTATAACTCAAGATTAAGGCTATTTCCGGGAAAACTCAAGTCACGATGGTCTGGACCATTTCGAGTGGTCAAAGTATTCCTCTCAGGTGCTGTAAAGATTGCCTTAGAGAAAGACTCTCATACATTTATAGTCAATGGACAGAGATTGAAACTATATGTGGGAATAAATGAACCAAAGGGAGTGTCATAGATCCATCTGACTGAACCTCAAAGGTCGAGCGAGCCTTAATTGCGCTTATCTGTGTCGTGCCGCAATGTTAAATCAGGCGCTGCATGGGAGGCAACCCATTAATTTGTTGTAACTATCGTGCCACGACATTAACTAAGGCGCTGGTTGGGAGGCAACCCAATGATAGTTAGTAGTTGTTAATTTTGATTTTGGGAAGTACTAACCAATGCAGGTGAGCTTGGGCAGGTGATAAGTCCATCGGACGTGAAAAGAACATGTGAAAAAATGGAAAATTTTCGTGCCCAGGAGCGCGCCCACGCTACAGGCCGCGCATATGGGCAAACATTCTGCCTCAGCTTCTCCATCACTAGCGTGACCGTGCTATGACCGTGCTAGTGGCCACGCATATGGCCATGTACACTGTTTTGACTAGCGCGGCCGCGCTCGTACCGCACTACGACCGCGCTAATTCCGCCTGTTTAACTTAATATTTTGTTTTATTTTTTTATTTTATTTTGTATAATTTTTTAAGTGTATTTCCCCTAACTATTCTCCCCCCTTCTCCATCTAATTACTCCCCTCTTCTTCACTCTTAAAAGAAAATCCCCAACGCAGAAAGCCCCTTCCCCAACCCTAACTCCCTTCTTCTTCAAATTCCGTCTTCTTCAAACTCCCTCTTATCCAAATTCCCAACCCAAATTCCCCAAGGCTCAAGCCCACCTCCCCTACTCCTCTTTACTTCTCACCATCTTCTCTCACTACATGTAAGGTTTCTCTTTTTGCCAATTTCTTTTTTTTTTTCAGATTTTCGTTTTTATTTTTTTATGTAGTAGTTTTTCTTTTCTTAAGTAGACATTTATAGTGTATGTTGTAGTGATTGTGGGCAGTAATGTTGGTGGAGTTGTATCTTAACTTAGTGGGTGAATTTGGGGAAATCATGGTGGTCATGGGGTTACAACATGTTTGAATTCGGTGCGGGTATATAATGCCCACAAGGTATTTGCTTAAATGCCACAGTTAGTGTAAATGAGTAATTGTGACCAATTGTGCGCGTGAAGTCTGAGTAACCGCATTGAGTCACAATTTTTTGGGTTGTGCTAATGTTATTCCTTTTCCAGGTACTATGGCTCTGTTGAGGCTATATGGAGGATATACCAGCTGCCCCCTCATGTGGATCCATATGAAGAATATTATGAGGGGTATGGAAGATCACACACGTAGTTGGGGATGTTCTTTGAAACAATCTGTGTACCCGAAAAGGAAATTAACTGGATGAAGTATGGTCAGAAGTTTCACTCCGCGGCGCTAACCTTTGAAGGGAAGTACTGGTTGTATGTTATCAACAACCGCCTAATCCCGTCTTCCAATATTACGGAGGTGAATGGTCCTCGAGCGGCTCTGATTTGGTGCTTTATAAATGGTCACAACTTTGACGTGGCCAAGGTGATTCATGAGGAGATGTTCACCCGTTGACTGGTGAAAAGGTATGGGTTCTTCTTCCCTTCCTTAGTTACTCGACTTTGCCGGGCAGCTCGGGTGCTAGAAAATCTAGATGTGGATGGGAGAGTGCCAAAAGACCACAAGTTCCGAGCAGATAAGGTCACAACTGGGAAGGAGCCGGTGACAGTAGGTGGTGAGGATAGTAGTGAATCTGATGACTCTGAGGAAGAGGAGGCTGAGCAGGAGGATGTGAGGGCCGAGCCACAGGCCCATGAGCAAATTGCAGCAGCTGCAGCACCATCTGGGACTGCAGCACCATCTAGGGCTGCTCGGGTTACCCAGTTCATAGCTTTGGAGCAGGAGGTGGTTAGATTGCATACTTTGGTCGCTGACTTGGGTACACGTGTTGACGCGGTGGATGCCCAGCAGGTGAAATCGGAGAAGAAAATATTGGGTTGGCTGAGAGCTCTGGGTCGTGCTTGCAATCTGAACCCAGACACGGTCTCCGATCAAGAGTGATCATTTAGGGAAGTTCCTTTACCTCACTGTTCTTTATTTTGTATACCATGAGGACATGTCTTCCTTTTAAGTGTGGGGTGGGGATACTTCAATGTATGTGTGTATATGTAGCAACTTGACTGTTTGATGTTTTCTTTGTTTTTCTTGATTGTTTTTAGTGATTTTGAGTAGTAGTCAAATTAGGTAAGTTCAAAGTAGGTAAGTTGACTTGTCCCGATGATGGATCTCTTTCGACGAGGTTCTTGAGGGTCTAAGTTGACGTGAAAAAAAAATAGAAATATGTTGGACTCTTCCTGATGACGGATCTTCTAGATAGTTTTCTTGAGGAAAGTAAGTCTAAAGAAAATACCAAAAAGATATTTTTGTTTTAGGTAGTGTAGTAACTCCCCTTTGATTTTTCTTTGGGCCACGGTTCTTTTTCAATGGTTTTGCTTAAACCGGGTGTAGTTAGTTTTTGTTTATTTTGTTTCTAGTTTTTAGTTAGTATTGATGGGCTACGAGCTGAAATAGAAAGAGAAACCCTTAGCGTTGATACACTTGAACACAGTAGACACTAGAGTGTAACGCTTAGTCTCACTGGTTGATTCTTGCTAGAGTGCCTTAAATTGTATGTTTGTAACTGACTTGAATACTCAAACGAGAGTGTCTTGATAAGCCAATTTGGAGTGAGTCATGTGCCATGTGTGTGTGAGTTGTACTGTATTCTATGCTCTGCATTTGATGCCTAGAACTTGCCCTGTGTGTTTGCAAAGTGAAATAGTAGCTTTATTTAGTCTTATAAGTGATAGAGGCATTTTTTTGTTAAGCCAGATATATAAAGTAGACCCACCTTAATGCAATACATCAGACCCACCTTAATGCAATACATCGTAGTTAATCCCGTTGAGCCTATAAGCCTGTTTCTTTGGCAATCACATTACGAACCTTACCCAATTGTTTGAACGGCCCATCTGTTTAAACCCTTTTACCTCCCATGAGCACTTGAATGGTTATGAAATATGCAAAAGATAAAGTGTGGGGTGGTGGTTTGGTTTTTGAGTGGAACCGATGAACTAGAGAAAAGGAGCAGTATTTAAAAAAGTAAAAGAATAGGCACCACTTAAAAAAAGAAAAAGAAAAAAAGAGAATGAGTAAATGTAGTATGTGATAAGTGGTGACTTGATATAATTGCACCTAATGGAGTGGGATGTTATAAATAGAAGTGTGGTGGAATGTTTGGTTTGACATAAGTATGGTTTCTAATGTTAATGTGATTATATTAAAAGTGCTTAGAGAAGTTAGTCACTATATCCAAATATATCATACCCGTCCCTTAGCCTACATTACAACCAAATAAAGACCTTTGATCTTAAACTGAATGGGTTCGATTAGTATAGTAGTACACTACGGGCAAGCCTATGGTGCATCTGTGTGGCATGTGAATGTTCTTTTTTAGAGTGAGCGAATTTTGTCTATCTAGGTTCCTAATTGTTCTTAATATTATTATTTGTGGAACTACTCTCTTGTGTGATGTGAAGGCATATGATTCACGAAGGAAAGGTAAGTCTTGACTTCTGTATAGAGTAATTTGAGTAAGTACGAATATTGCACGACATATGAGAGTCGACTTTTGGGGCAAAGATTGTACACTACTAGACGTTACTTTGGTGATTTGTTCTTGGTGTGATACGTTGGAGGGAAAAACTTAGTAAAGGAACCTTTATAGAGAGTGGTGGATTGCTCGAGGACTAGCAATGATTTAAGTGTGGGTTGCTGATAATAGGCTAGATTCACGTAATTTGGCAACTGTTTATGCCCCAGCTTGACGATGTTTCACTGTTCTCGGATAGTTAAATGACGATAAATTGGCTCTAATTGTGAATTTCATGTTTTGCAGGAGTGAGTTGCGCTTATGAGGACTTAGTACTGTGTTTGGAGCTAAATTGAAGCAAGGGAAGCCCCTCAGAGTTGAGTACGTTGAAAGAAGAGAGAAAAGAGGAGCTGAAATGATGATCCAGCTTAGCGCGACCGCGCTAGCCTAGGAATTCGAGGCAGAATACTATGCCATATGCGCGGTCATTAGCGCACCCACTGGCGCGACTGCGTTAGTCCAGTTCAGAACATATAATTCAGGGGTAAACTTGGAAGTTCGGAGGTAATTTAACTTAACCTACAAGAGGTCCAGCTCGACCAAAGGGACATTATCAAGGTTTTTACAGCTTAGTTGAAGGCAAGGAGAGGTAAGAGGCAAGGAGGATAATTCAACAT
Organism: Nicotiana tabacum; assembly: GCF_000715075.1. Taxonomy (NCBI): domain Eukaryota; kingdom Viridiplantae; phylum Streptophyta; class Magnoliopsida; order Solanales; family Solanaceae; genus Nicotiana; species Nicotiana tabacum. Next base: position 3,887,590 of record NC_134088.1, read on the forward strand.
CGAGTTATTCCTTTCTTCCTTTTGTATTTTACCATTTATGATGAATTTTGCTATTGTTATGATGAACAAGATTATGAGTAGCTAAATATTTAGTCTAGGATTTTGATGGAACCTGTTGAAGGATGAACTTCGTGTTATGTTAATATAGTTTGCCCGGTTTAATCTCTATTTGTTAAACTGCGTTTTTGTTGTAGTTAATTGATAGGATCCTTAATTAGCTGTGTCTATTTAGTATGTATTACTGGGGAGAGAGTGCATATTTAGGTAATTGTTGAACAACACCACTCCTAAAGTATATGAGGGATTAATAACTGAGAGTTTAAAGGCGAGATTAGGGATAACGAAGCCTTGAGTGCGATATAAAGTGAGCTGTAATAAACGTCAGCTAGCGTAACTCGGGGGAGTGCGTCTAGTAAATTGTCGTAATTACTCGGGAAAGATTTACGGTAGTAAGAGTGCTCATGATCGATAGAGACGATTAGGCAATTCTATGCGAAACATAACAGGAAGGGATTCCATCAATAGGGGAAATCATAACCTTACATCCTTCTCTTAATTGCTTACAACTTAATCATAGTTAGCTGTTAGTTTACTTGTTTTTATTCAGTTATAGTTAGTTAAACCATCACCAATTGTTATTCAAATATCTCGGAAGTTGATTACAAAGAATTTAGTGAGTCTAACAAAAGTAATTGGTAGGTTAATTCTCTAAGGATTCGACTCTAAGCTAAATACTCGGATTATATTTGCAGCGACCGCTTTGTCCTTTTTACAAGGCATAATTGGGCGTGATCAAATTTTGGCATCGTTGCCGGGGAATTAAAACTGGACCCGAATAGACTTAAATTTTACCAGCCTATCAAAAACGATCAAAGAAAAAATAGTCATCGGCTCGCCATGTCCGTCCCTCCTTTTTGGCATTATAAGACCATAAAACTAGAATTCCGTCGATTCCCAGATTTTCGTGTGCTATTGCCAACGCCGTATGCATGCCCGAATTGCCTAAAATTTTACTGGTCTATCCAAAGCGACCAAGAGAATAATAATCATCACCTTGCCATGATAGCTCCTCGTTTTTTGGCGTTTTAGGGCCATAAAGTTAGAATTATGCTAGATTCCCAAATTTTCATGTGCTATAACCCACGCCATATGCATGGGTTCGGGTGACCGGACCCGAATCTTCTAAAATTGTGACGACCCATAAATAATAACCTAAGCAACAATAGTCATTGTTTCACCATGAACGTTTCTCATTTTTTAGCGTATTAGGGCCATAAAACCTCTAGTTCCGCTTGATTCCACGATTTATGTGTGCTATAGCTCACACCATCTGCATGGGTCCAGTCAACCGGACTCTAATCTCCTAAAATTTTGTCATCCCATAAAAAATAACCTAAAGAACAATAGTCATCGCCTCGCCATGGTTGTTCCTTTTTTTTGTATTTTAGGACCATAAAACTAGAATTTTGCCCGATTTCCGAATTTTCGTGTGCTATAGCCCACGCCATCTCTATGGGTCCAGATGACCAGACCCGAATCGCCAAAAATTTTGGTGACCCATAAAAAATGACATAAGGAACAATAGTCATCGCCTCGCTATGACCGTTCCTTATTTTTTGGTGTTTTAGGGCCATGAAACTGGAATTTTGCCCGATTTTCATATTTTCGTGTGCCATATCAGCAAAAAAAAATTTGGGAATCGGACGAAATTCCAATTTTATGGTGCCAAAATGTCCAAAAACGAGGAACGGGCATGGCAAGGCGATGACTATTGTTCCTTAGGTCGCTTTTGATAGGCCGACAAAATTTTAGGCAATTCCCGGACCCATGCAGATGATTGGGCTATAGCACACGAAAATTTTGAAATCAGGCAAAATTTCCTAAAATGCCATAAAACGAGGAACGGTCATGGCAAGGCAATGATTATTGTTCCTTTGGTCGTTTTTATGGGCCGAAGGAATTTTATGCGATTCGGGCCTGGTCGCTCGGACCGATGCAGATGGTGTGGGTTATCGCACACGAAAATCAAGGAATCGAGCCGCATTTTAGTTTTATGGCCCTAAAACGCCAAAAAATGAGTAACGGTCATGGCGAGGCGATGATTATTGTTCCTTACGTAACTTTTTATAGGATAACCAAATATTAGGCGATTCGAGTCCGGTCGCCTGTACCCATATAGATGGCGAGGGCTATAGCACATGAGCATCTATGAATCAGACAGAATTCTAGTTTTATAGATCTAAAACGCCAAAAAAGAAGGAATGGTTATGGCAATGCGATGACTATTGTTCCTGAGATCACTTTTGATCGACCGATTAAATATTAGGTGATTCGAGTCTGATCGTTGGAACCCATTCAGATGGCGTGGGTTATAGCACACGAAAATCTAAAAATCGGGCGAAATTCTAGTTTTATGGCCCTAAAATAGAAAATCTAGGAACGGTCATAGCGAGACGATGATTATTATTCCTTAGGTCGCTTTTGATAGGCCGGCAAAATTTCAGGTGATTCAGATCCACTCGACCAGACCCATGCAGATAGCGAGGGCTATAACACACAAAATTCTGGTAATCGGAAGAAATTCTAGTTTTACGGATCTAAAACGCCAAAAACGAGGAACAGTCATGGCGAGGTGACATAAATTATGATTATATTTACTTTTTCATGTGTATTAGTACATGCTGATATTGTAAAAAAAATTAACGGACTTCGATTAGCATGAGATTTCGTAGGTCCATAGGAAACAGCCTAGTGAGCAACACGCATCGCTTCACTATGACTTCTGGTTTATTTTAAGGCGTTTCACGGTCCTGCAATACTAATTTGTAATTATATCCAATTTTTCATATGTATTAGTACATGTTAATTATATATAATTTTTTTAACGGACCTGATTGGTCTGAAATTTCTTAGATCTATAAGAAATATCTTATTGACCAATACTCATTGCTTCGTCATGACTAACGTCGCTTTTTAGCATTTTTTTTGGGATCATGCAACACGAATTTATGATTATAGCCACCTTTTTATATGTCGTAGCACATATTGATTAAAAAAAAATTAACGGATTCCGATTGGCCTGAAATTTCATAGATCCATAGGAAACGACCTATTAATCGATACTCATTTGTTCATCATAACCTTTGGTTTATTTTATGATGTTTTAAGATCATGCAACACGAATTTATAATTATATCCACTATTTTGTGTGTATTAGTACATACTAATTTTGTAAAATTTTGTTGACGGACTTCGATCGGTCTGAAAATTCGTAGGTCCATAGAAAATAGCCTAGTAACCAATACTCATTATTTCGCCATGACTTTTGGGTTCATTTTATGGTGTTTCATGATCATGCAACATGAATTTTGTATTTATATCTACTTTTTCATATATATATATATATATATATATATTAATTTTGTAATTAAAAAAATTGACAGATTCCGATTGGCTTGAAATTTCATAGATCCATAAGAAACGGCCAAGTGACCAATACATATTGCTTCGCCATGACTTTCGAGTTTATTTTATGGTATTTCGGTATTATACAATACGAACATACAATTATATCTACTTTTTCATGTGTATTACTACATGCTGATTTTATAGAATTTTTTTTACGGAATACGATTGACATGAAATTTTATAGGTCCATAAGAAATGGCCTAGTGACCAATACTCATCGCTTTGACATGACGTTCGAGTGCATTTTATGGCATTTCCAGGACATACAATACAAATTTATGATTATATTCATTTTTCCATATATATTAATATATGCTGATATTGTAGAATTTTTTTAACTGACTCTTATTGTCAGAAATTTTGTAGGTCCGCATGAAATGTCCTATTGATCAATAGTTATTGTACTAACGTCCTAAATTTTATTTCCTCCGTTATAATTTATGTATAGTATATTACTGGATATGAAGTTAAAAAAATTGAAATTTATAGTTTAAAAGAAGTCATAAATATTTGTGTGGCTATAAATCATCTCATTATAATAAAATAAAAAGTCTAAATTTGAAATAATATAAAATGAAATTTCTTCAAGAATTTGTTCTATCACTAGTAACCACAAAAAGAAAAGCAAGAAGAGGATATATTCTAATGTAATGATAAGATCTTTGAAATTGACATTCCCAAAGTTCTTATCCTTTGGAAAAAAAATGCACTAACAATTGACTAATATTATCAAAAAAATTACCGTTATTAGTTCTTGTTTGAGATTTAACTGCATTTTCTGGTGGAGTGGCCACAAGGCCAAGGGCTATATATGCAGCACTCATCCATCTACTACGGTCAACCCTCTCTATAAAAATTTTCGTTCGTTTAAATATTTTTTGATTTTTATAGTAAATGACTATTATACACTTATAATACCATTTGCCATTTAAATATTTTTTGGTTGTTATAAATAAAAGTTATTCAAAATTAATTATTTTTCATTTTGTAATGTTCCATATAGAAGATAAGAAAATTATTCAATAAAATCTCAAAAGATATGCATATTTCACTAGTTAAATATTGAACAAAGCTAATATATTATTAAAATATTCATAACTAAACATATAAAAATTTAAACTATAAGGCACACATGTTAAAGCTACCTAGAAAAATAAAAAAATTCAAGATTGACGGATGAACTTTGTAATTGTAACTTGTTTCGTAGATTTCATTCTCTTGCTAGCGATATAACGTTTGAATCGGCGCATGTCCAAATTTTCAGCAAAGAGGTATCTGATAACTTTCTCTTGAATACAATCTAAGAGCTTAACAGTTAAATCTTCTATCTAAATACTTTTTAGAATTTGTCCAATGAAAAAGATATCTAGAGTAAATCTTCAAATCTTATATCTTATGCAAGATAGAAACTTTGTTCAATGGAAAAGATCATGTGCATATTTTTAGAATTACTATTAGTAATCTTAAAGATTCCATATGGCTGTTAGGGTAATTTTACAAAGAGCGTTCTGCTATAAATTTGGCAGTTGTCGTTATAGGTAAAAAGCTCTTATAGAGAGGTAAAATATAACTTAAAAAATCGATTCCGAGAAAAACTTGACTTTTACAGTGAATGATTGTTATGTAGAGATGTTGTTATAAAGAGGTTTAACTGTATACACAAAAAGTCCTAATGAATTTCCTATATCATATGTTAAAACTTATAATATGATAATAAACTTGATTATGATGAGATAAATATAAATTAATGATTTAATACGACCCTTAAAAAAAGAAGTGAGAGCATAGCCAGCACCAGTTCAAATACCATTATTTTCATTTTATCTTGCCGTCAGTTGTTTTAATAGCTGCAAATGTTGTACCTCATCAATAGGACTAGACGAACCACTAGGCGCATTTGGTTTGCAAATAAGTTATTTCAGGATTAATTATTTTGAAATTAGTTATTTTAAGAAGTTATTCCACTCTTCCATAGGGATAAAAATAACACTACAATTCCGGGATAACTAATCCTGTGATTAATTATATCGCAATTTTATCCCAAATAAACTTGTCACGACCCTAAACCCGGACCCGATTGTGATGACGCCTCTCATGAAGACTAGGCCAGCCAATTATTCCTAATTCGATATTAAAACAGTTAAACATCAATAAAATAGCCTAAAACATGATTAATAATACGGAGTAGCAGATAATACCAATGAAAATGCGGAAGTACAACCCAACACAGCCCTAACCGGGGTGTCACTAGTCATGAGCATCTATAAAACCTAATACAAGTCTGAAAGGTCTACAACACTATTACAATGTCTGATAAGAGATATAAATGATAAAGAGGAAGAAACACGGGTCTGCGGACGTCAAGCAGCTACCTCGTAGACTCCGATATCTGCCGGGAGCTCTCAACTCGCATTGGCAGGATCCGCAACGCCTGAATCTGCACACAGGGGTGTAGGGAGTAAAGTGAGTACTCCAACTCAGTGAGTAACAAATGTAAATAAAGACTGAAAGCAAGAAATCACATAAGGCACAAAGCATTCTATAATGAAGCAGTAAAACCATTTAAAAACAGTAAACCAGTGAAATATAGGTAGAACTCTTTAACTCAAATGCAGTTTCATGAAAAGCCCTTTTAAATGTTTAAGCAGGTAATTGACAGTCAATTATGCATAAATGCTCGCCCCTCGGGCACAGTATCAACAAATACGCCCCTCGGTCAACATCTCAGAATAGTACCAGCCCCTCGGGCAACATCTCAGAACAATATCAGCCCCTCGGGCTCAATCTCATATAACAATGGGTACCCATGCTCACTAGGGGTGTGCAGACTCCTGGAGGGGCCTCTTACGTCCCAAACACAATATTAAGCCATCTCGTGGCATCATCACTCGGCCCTCGGCCTCATATCAATCAAGTCATCTCGTGGCGTACATATCTCAGGACCTTGGCCAAATAATCAGTATCAAATGTTTCCTCACAACATAGCCCTCGGCCTTACTCAGTTAAAAACCCTCACAAGCCACTCGAGCAGTAGTAAAACATATTTCTCAGCCCAAAATATCATTTAAAAGAGCATATAAGTGTTAAAACAGAGTAAACCTGGCTGAGTACGAAAAATAGTGAAATATAACATGACTAAGTTCAAGTATAAAGTCAAAACAGTGAGGAAATACCAGTTAAAATCCCCGAAGGATTCAAATAGTTGGCACAAGGCCCAAATATGATATTCAACCCACATAATGATGAGAACAAGTAGATTTCAGTTAAATACGTAGTAAAAACATCAATCGGGATGGACCAAGTCACAATCCCCAATAGTGCACGCCCCCATGTTCGTCATCAAGCGTGTGCCTCACCTCAATATAGCACTACGATATGAAATTTGGGGTTTCAAACCCTTAGAACATCATTTACAATCATTACTTACCTCGAACCGGTCAAATCTCTAGTTCGCGACGCCTTTGTCCCTCGAATCGGCCTCCATGCGCGTCGAATCTATCCAAAATCAGAACGAGGACGTTAAAATATGCTAAGGGAACGAAACCCAAGCGAAAACAATCAATAAATGGAACAAATCCCAAAATTACCAAAACTCAACCCCCAGGCCCACGTCTTAGAATTCAAAATTTTTTATATCAACGGAATCTTTATCCTCCCACGAGTCTATACATATCAAGAACACTGAAATCGGAGTCCAAATGACCCCTCAAATCCTCATTTAAAAGCCTCTTAAACTCAAGCCCTAATCCCCAATTTTTTTCCTTAATCTCCACTAAAACCATAATTAAACAATGGAAAATGACCTTAAACTCAAATAAATAAGCTTAGGGAACTTACCCAACTGATATTCTTTGATTCCCCTTGAAATTCTATGCCTTAGCCTCTTTCCCATCTTCAAAAATGATGAACTTAGCAAAATTTCGCGAAGAAGACAATCTACACCTTCTGGGCAGGGATTTTCGCATCTGCAATCCTTTAACCGCTTTTGCGGTACCACATATGCGGCCAAATCGCCGCTTCTGCACTCAGCCTTCCGCACCTGCGACTCCACAGGTGCGGTCCCATACCGTATCTGCGGTTCCTGGTAAATCCTCAAAAATCCGCTTTTGCAGCTCTTCTCCCGCACGTGCAGCGCCGCACCTGCGGTCCCCAATCCACAGGTGCAAAAATATCAGAAACAGCAAATTCAGCAGCTGCAACAAAAATCCAACTTGTCCGTTAACCATCTGAAATCACCCCGAGGCCCCCGGGACCTCAACCAAAAGCACAAACATATCCCAATACCTTATTCAAACTTGTTACAATCACCAAAATACCTCAAACAACATTAAATCACCTAAAACACATCAGATTCAAGCCAAACTTTATAAAATCTTCTAAATTCTGCTTTTGATCAAAAACCCAACCAAACCACGTCCGAATAACCTGAAATTTTACACACACATCCCAAATGACCCAACGGAACTACTGCAACTCTCGGAATTCCATTCCGACCCCTATGTCAAAATCTCGCCTACCAACCGGAAATCGCCAAAATATCAACTTCGCCAATTCAAGCCTAAATCTACTACGAACCTCTAAAACTCGTTCCGATCGCACTTCTAAGTCCCAAATCACCTCCCGAAGTTAACCGAACCATAGGAACTCACATCCAAGCTTTCTAACACATAAGTGAACTATGACGACCCGGCCAGTCGTCTCATGAGTTACCGCTTTATTTTTTCCATTTCTGCCTCTTTATGCTTTGTTTATCCGTGTTATGTGGACTCGGGTTGGTCGGATCGAATTCGGAATGAATTTGGTAAGGTTTGAGACACTTAGTCTCTTTTGAGGAAGCTTAAGTTGGAAAAGTCAACCAGATGTTGGCTTATGTGTTAGAGGGCTCGAATGTGAGTTTCGATGGTTCGATTAGTTTCAGAAGGTGATTTGGGACTTAGGAGTGCGATCGGAATGAGTTTTGGAGGTTCAAAGTAGATTTAGGCTTGAATTGGCGAAGTTGATAGTTTGGCAATTTCCGGTTGGTAGGCGAGATTTTGATATAGGGGTCATAATGGGATTCCGAGAGTTGCACTAGTTTCGTTGAGTCATTTGGAATGTGTGTGCAAGATTTCAGGTCATTCGGACATAGTTTGGTTGGATTTTTTATCGAAAGCATAATTTGGAAGATTTTAGAAAGTTTGGCTTGAATTCGATGTGTTTTGGGTGATTTAATGTTGTTTGAAGTTTTTTGGTAATTGGAACAAGTTTGAATAAGGTATTGGAATATGTTCGTGCTTTTGGTTGAGGTCCCAGGGGTCTCGGGGTGATTTCGGGTGGTTACGGAGAAGTTGAGATGTTATTGCAGCTGCTGAAATTGCTGCTTCTGGTGTTTTCACACCTGCGGTTTGGGGACCGCAGGTGCGGCGCCGCATGTGTGAGAGGGTGGCCGTAGAAGCGGATTATGGGGATTTGTCAGGGACCGCAGAAGCGACTAAGAGGACCGCATTTACGGAGTCGCAGATGCGAAGATGATCGCAGATGCAGATGTGGCCGGTTAAGTGATTTCCGCAAAAGCGGAATAATGACCGCAAATGTGGTACCGCAGATGCAGAAAGGCCTGGGTAGAACATATAAGTTATTTCATTCGCAATTTTGAGCTATTTTCACCATTTCTACTTCGGCTTGGGAGCTTTTTGGGCGATTTGAAAGAGGGAATTCAAGGAGACTTCATTGAGGTAAGAGATTTGGACTTAAAACTCATTTCAATGCTATTATTTCACGGATTAGAGCTAGAAATTATGGAAATTAACGGTGAAAAATTGGGAAAACTAGGGCTTGGAAACTTAGGCCTTTAATTGTGGATTTGAAGGACCATTTGGGGTCAGATTTGAGAACTTTTGATATGTATGAACTCGTGGGGAGATAAGGAATCTATTAATGTAAAAATTATTTAATTCCGAGACATGGGTCCGGGGGTCGGGTTTTGGTAATTTCGGGATTTGTGCCCTTTATTGATTGTTTTTGCTTGGGCTTCATTCCCTTAGTATATTTTGACGCCCTCGTTCTGATTTTGGATAGATTCGACGCACGTGGAGGCTGATTCGAGGGGCAAAGGCATCGCGAGCTAGAAATTTGACCTGCTCGAGGTGAGTAATGATTGTAAATGATGTTCTAAGGGTTTGAAACCCCGGATTGCACATCGTAGTGCTATATTGAGGTGAGGCATATGCTTGATGACAAGTGTGGGGTCGTGCACTATTGGGTATTGTGACTTGGTCCGTCCCGATTGATGATTTTACCGCGTATTTGACTGAAAACTATTTGCTATCATCATTATTTGGGCTGAATGCCATATTTGGGCCTTGTGCCAACTATTTGAACCCTTCGGGGATTTTTAGTGGTATTTCCTCACTGTTTTGATTTTATACTTGAACTCAGTCATGTTATTTTCCACTGTTTTCGTACTCAACCATGTTTACTCAGTTTTAATACTTAAATGATATTTTTAAGTAATGTTTGGGCTGAGAAACACTATTTTACTATTGCTCGAGTAGCTTGTGAGGATTTTTGACTGAGTGAGGCCGAGGGCCTATGTTATAAGGGAACATTTGATACTGATTATGAGGCCGAGGGCCTGAGATATGTACGCCATGAGGTGGCTTGATTGATATAAGGCAGAGGGCCTAGTGATAATACCACGAGGTGGCTTGATATTGCGCTTGGGCCGTAAGGGGCCCCTCCAGGAGTCTGTACACCCCCAGTGAGCGCGGATACCTATTGTGATGTGAGATTGAGCCCGAGGGGCTGATATTGTTCTATATGATTGCTCGAGGGGCTGGTACTGTTCTGAGATGTTGCCCGAGGGGCGGATTTGTTGAAACTGTGCCCGAGGGGCGAGCCTTTATGTGTTTACTTTTCATAATTAACTGTCAATTACCTGCTTAATTAATGAAAAAGGCTTTTCATGAAACTACATTTGAGTTAAAGGATTTTACCTATCTTTCACTGATTTATTAATTTTAAATGGTTTTACTGCTTCATTATAGAATGCTTTGTGCCTTACGTGATTTCTTGCTTTCAGTCTTTATTTACATTTGTTACTTACTGAGTTGGAGTACTCACTTTACTCCCCACACCCCTGTGTGTAGATTCAGGCATTGCTGATCCTACCAGTGCGAGTTGAGATCTCCCGGCGGACATTCGGAGTTCACGAGGTAGCTGCCTGACGTCCGCAGATCCGTGTCTCTACTCCTTTATCACTTCTATATCTTTTCAGATAGTTGTACTAGTTTATTGACTTAGCAGATTTGTATTATGACTTATAGATGCTCATGACTAGTGACACCCCGATTAGGGATGTGTATGAGTGTTCTTCCGCGTATTTATGTTATCATGGTTATTTCGGATTTATTTTGTCATGTTTAGACCGTTTCTTCAATGCTTAACTGTCAATAATTGGAAAATGGGAAGTGTCAGCTGGCCTTGTCTTCATGAGAGGCGCCATCACGACCGGGGTCCGGGTTAGGGTCGTGATATCAATGTCCGGTTGACTTTTCCAATTTAAACTTCCTTAAAAGAGACCAAGTATCTCAGACCTTACCAAAATCATTCCAGATTCGATCCGACCAACCCGATATCACATAACACGGATAAATAAAGCATAAAGAAGCAGAAATGGGGAAAAGGGAGTGGTAACTCATGAGACGACTGGCCGGGTCGTCACATCCTCCCCAACTTAAACAAACGTTCGTCCGCGAACGAGTCAAGAAACATACCTGAAGCCTCAAACATGTAAGGGTATCTGCTCCGCATCTCCTACTCGGTCTCCCAGGTAGCCTCCTCCACGGGCCGACCTCTCCACTGCACTTTCACTGAAGCTATATCCTTTGACCTCAACTTTCGAACCTAACGACCCAAAATAGTTACTGGCTCCACATCATAAGTCAAATCATCATCCAACTGAACCGTGCCGAAATCCAAAACATGAGACAGATCTCCAATATACTTCCGGAGCATAGAAACATGAAATACAGGATGCATACTCGACAAGCTAGGTGGCAAAGCAAGCTCATAAGCCACCTCCCTAATCCTCCGAAGCACCTCAAAAGGCCCAATGAACTGAGGACTCAATTTCCCTTTCTTTCCAAATCTCATAACACCCTTCATGGGCGGAACCTTCAACAGAACCTTCTCGCCAATCGTGTAGGACACATCTCGAACCTTCATGTCAGCATAACTTTTTTGTCTTGACTGTACTGTACGAAGCCTCTCGTGAATCACCTTCACCTTCTCCAAAGCATCCTGCACCAAATCTGTCCCCAATAGCCTAGCCTCACCGGGCTCGAACCAACCAACTGGAGATCTACACCACCTCCCATACAAAGCCTCATATGGAGCCATCTGAATACTCGACTGGTAGCTGTTGTTATAAGCAAACTCTGAAAGTGGTAGAAACTGATCCCATGACCTTCTGAAGTCAATAACACAAGCACGCAACATGTCCTTCAGTATCTGAATAGTGCGTTCGGACTGCCCGTCCGTCTGAGGGTAAAAAGTTGTGCTCAACTCAACCTGAGTACCCAACTCTCGCTGTACAGACCTCCAAAACTGTGATGTAAACTGAGTGCCCCTATCTGAAATGATGGAAACTGGGACACCATGCAAACGAACAATCTCACGGATATAGATCTCTGTCAACCGCTCTGAAGGATAGGTAGTACACACAGGAATGAAGTGCGTGGACTTGGTCAGCCGATCCACAATCACCCAAATAGCATCGAACTTTCTCAAAGTTCGTGGAAGTCCAACAACAAAGTCCATAGTGATCCTCTCCCACTTCCACTCGGGAATATCTATTCGCTGTATCAAGCCACCCGGTCTCTGATGCTCATATTTCACCTGCTGACATTTGAGATACCGAGCTATAAATCCCACGATGTCTTTCTTCATTCTTCTCCACCAATAGTGCTGCCTCAAATCCTGATACATCTTCGCGGCACCCCGGATGAATGGAATACCGCGAGCTATGAGCCTCTTCTAGAATCAACTCCCGAAGCCCATCCACATTGGGCATACAAATCCGGCTCTGCATCCTCAACACCCCATCATCACCTATAGTCACATCTCTGGCAACATTATGATGAACTCTATCCTTAAGGACAAGCAAATGCGGATCATTATATTGGCACTCTCTGATGCGATCATATAAGGAAGACCGAGAAATCACACAAACCAATACCCGATTGGGCTCAGAAACATCTAATCTCACAAACCGATTGGCCAAGGCCTGAACATCAACCGCAAGAGGTATATCCCCAACTAGAATATATGCTAAACTCCCCATACTCATTGCCTTTCAGCTCAAAGCATCAGCCACCACATTGGCCTTTCCCCGATGGTACAGTATAGTGATATCATAATCCTTAAGCAACTCCAACCACCTCCGCTGCCTCAAATTGAGATCCTTCTATTTGAACAAATGCTGAAGGATACAATGATCAATAAATACCTCACAAGACACGCCATACAAGTAATGCCTCCAAATTTTCAACGTGTGAACTATGGCAACCAACTCCAAATCATGCACGGGGTAGTTCTTCTCATGGGACTTCAACTAACAAGAAGCATAAGCAATAACTATACCCTCCTGCATCAACACACAACCAATCCCAACTCTCGAAGCATCGCAATACACGGTATATGAACCTGAAGCTGATGGCAAAACCAACACTGGAGCTGTGGTCAAAACTGTCTTAAGCTTCTGAAAGCTCTCCTCTCACTCATCTGTCCATACAAATGAAGCACCCTTCTGAGTTAACTTGGTCAAGGGTGATGCGATAGATGAGAACCCCTAAACAAACCGGCGATAATAGCCTGACAAACCAAAAAAGCTGCGAATCTCTGTGGATGAGGACGGTCTAGGCCAACTCTGAACCATCTCTATCTTCTTCGGATCAACCTGAATACCCTTGCTGGATACCACGTGCCCCAAGAAAGCCACTGAACTAAGCCAAAACTCACACTTGGAGAATTTTGCATAAAGCTTCTCCTCTCTCAATCTCTGCAACACAACTCTCAAATGCTCCACGTGTTCCTCCTGACTACGCGAATACACCAGAATATCATCAATAAAGACTATGACAAATGAGTCAAGATAAGGCCGAAACACACTGTTCATCAAATGCATGAACGCTGTTGGGGCATTGGTTAGCCCAAAACACATCACCAAGAACTCATAATGACCATATCGGGTCCTGAAAGCCGTCTTAAGAATATCTAAATCCCTGATCTTCAACTGGTGATAACCTGAATGGAGATCAATCTTGGAAAACACTCTTGCTCCCTAAAGCTGGTCGAATAAATCATCAATACGAGGAAAATGATACTTGTTCTTAATTGTTACCTTGTTCAATTGCCTATAATTAATGCACATTCTCATTGTGCCATCCTTCTTCTTCACAAACAGAACTGACGCACCCCAAGGTGACACACTAGGCCGAATGAACCCCTTATCTAGGAGTTCCTGAAGCTGCTCCTTTAATTCCTTCAACTCCGCTGGTGCCATACGAGACGGCGGAATAGAAATGGGCTGAGTTCCCGGCACCAGGTCAATACCAAAATCAATATCCCTGTCCGGTGGCATGCCCGACAGGTCTGCAGAAAACACACAGGGAAAATCCCTCACAACTGGAATAGAATCAATACTAGGAGTCTCAACACCGACATCCCTCACAAATGCTAGATATGAAAGACAACCCTTCCCAACCATACGCTGGGCTTTCAAGAATGAGATCACTCTACTAGGAACATAATCAGTCACACCCCGCCACTCGATCCGTGGCACACCTGGTATAGCCAATGTGACTATCTTAGTATGACAATATAGAATAACACGACACGAAGATAGCCAATCCATGCCCAAAATGACATCGAAATCCACCATACATAATAGTAAAAGGTCCACACGGTTCTCCAAACCCCTAATAGTCACCACACACGACCGTTACACACGGTCTATAACAACAGTATCGCCCACCGGGATATATACATGAATAGGTGAAGCAATTAATTCATGGGGCGTACCCAAATAACGAGCAAAGTATGATGACACATAAGAAAAGGTGGAACCGGGATCAAATAATACAGAGGCATCTCTGTGGCAGACTGAAATAATACATGTAATGACAGCATCTGAAGCAATAGCATCGGGTCTGCCTGGAAGTGCATAGAAACGGGTCTAACCGCCACCTGATCGACCTCCCCCTCTGGGGCGACCCCTAGCTGACTGACCTCCACCTCTAGCTGGCTGGGCGGGTGGTGGTGAAGTAACTAGCGCTGAAGACGATGACTGACCCCTCTGCTGGGACGAACTAGCAACACGACGAGGACACTGCCTCCACATGTGACCCATCTCACCACACTCATAACGACTCCCAGGTGCTGGAGAAGGGGACTGAAGGGAACCCCTCGCACCAGAATGACTAGCAGACGTACTCGGCATAAGAGAGACCTGAATAGATAGAGCACGGGTCGAACTCTGAGCTGGAAGGGCACTAAGTGATGACTGGCCCTGCTGAGAATTGTGATGGCCATGACCCGAAAATACCCCATGATAACCTGGGCGAGCTGGCTGAGTAGACCTAAATGGACGACCCTGCCGTGCTAAAACTGACCCCTCGAAGGAGCACCACTATAGCTACCAAATCCTCGAGGCCTTTTGGCCTCCCTCTCTTATCGCTCCTAGCGACGAACAGACTCAATCTCACGGGCGATATCCACAACCTCCTCGAAAGTAGAACCAATCACCCTCTTCTTGGTCATAAGAATACAGAGCTGATAAGTGAGACCATCAACAAACCTCATAATCCTCTCTCTATCTGTCGGAACCAACCAGATGGCATGACGAGCCAACTCAGAGAACCTCAACTCATACTGCGACACGATCATATCCCCTAACGCAATCACTTAAACTGCCTACGCAGCTTCTCTCTACGAGACTGCGGCACATACTTCTCCAGAAAGAGAACGGAGAACTACTACCAGGAAAGGGGTGCTGCACCAACAGGCCTACGCCTCTCAAAATTCTCCCACTAAGTGAAAGCAGCTCCTGAAAACTGATAGGTGGTGAAAGCGACCCCGCTGGTCTCCAGAATACCTGCTGTACGAAGCATCCTCTAACACTTATCCAAGAAACCCTAGGCATCCTCGCCCTCTGCACCACTAAATGACTGAGGCTGAAGTCTACCAAACCTCTCCAACCTACGCTGCTCATCCTCCGGCATGGCAGGAACTACATAGTCCTAAGCAGTTGCAACCGGCTGGGCTAGTTGTGCCCCCAATGTCTGATGTACTTGCATGACCTACTCGGGTGTGCGAGTGGCGGGAGTCTGATTTCCTCCCCCGGCCTAAGAAGTAGTTGCGGCTGTAGTGGCTGAAACTGCTTGAGCTAGGCCAGTGCAAACCGATAAGATCTGAGATAAGGCCTCCTGAAAACCCGGAATCATAATGGGCACAGCTGGTGCTTGAGCTAGTGCTGCTGGAGCGCCGATAGCTGGGACCTAGTCCTGAACTGGGGCAGCTGATGGATCTACATGTGCTACCCTCGCTGCTCTGCCTCTACCACGACCATGACCGCGTTCTCGGCCTCTGGTGGCCACAGCTGGTGGCACTGGTGGTTGTCCTTACTGTCCGGTGGCGCATGTGCTCACCATCTATGAGAGGATAGAATAACAGAAGTTTAGTACTCGAATCAGCAAGTTTGCACGACAAGAATTTCAAGAATATGAAGTTTTTCCTAAAGGTTCTACAGCCTCTCGAGGATAAATACAGACGTCTCTGTACTGATCCGCAAGACTCTACTAAACTTGCTCATGACTCATGAGACCTATGTAACCTAGGCTCTGATACTAACTTGTCACGACCCTAAACCCGGATCCGGTCGTGATGGCGCCTCTCGTGAAGACAAGGCTAGCCAACTATTCGCAATTCGTTATTAAAACAGTTAAATAGCAATAAAATAGCCTAAAATATGATTAATAATACGAAGTAGCAGATAATACCAATAAAAGTGCAGAAGTACAACCAAACACAACCCTAACAATGTCTGATAAGAGATAGAAGTGATAAAAAGGAGAAACACGGGTCTGCGGACGTCAAATAGCTACCTCGTGGACTCCGATATCTGTTGGGAGCTCTCAACTCGCACTGGCAGGATCCACAATGCTTGAATCTGCATACAGGGGTGCAGGAAGTAAAGTGAGTACTCCAACTCAGTGAGTAACAAATGTAAATAAAGACTGAAAGAAAGAAATCACGTAAGGCACAAAGCATTCTACAATGAAGCAATAAAACCATTTAAAAATAGTAAACTAGTGAAAGATAGGTAGAATTCTTTAACTCAAATGCAGTTTCATGAAAAGCCTTTTTAAATGTTCAAGCAGGTAATTGACAGTTAATTATGAAAAGTAAACACATAAAGGCTCGCCCCTCGGGCACAGTATCCACAAATCTGCCCCTCGGGCAACATCTCAGAACAGTACCAGCCCCTCAGGCAACATCTCAGAACAATACAAGCCCCTCGGGCTCAATCTCATATCACAATGGGTACCCGCGCTCACTAGGGGTGTGCAGACTCCTAGAGGGGCCCCTTACGGCCTAAGCGCAATATCAAGGCATCTCATGGCATCGTCACTCGGCCCTCGACCTCATATCAATCAAGCCACCTCGTGGCGTACATATCTCAGGCCCTCGGCCTCATAATCAGTATCAAATGTTTTCTCACAACATAGGTCCTCCGCCTTACTTAGTCAAAAACCCTCACAAGCCACTCGGGCAGTAGTAAAACATATTTCTCAGCCCAAAATATCATTTAAAAGAGCATATAAGTGTTAAAATAGAGTAAACCTGGCTGAGTACGAAAAATAGTGAACTATAACATGACTGAATTCAAGTATAAAGTCAATACAGTGAGGAAATACCAGTAAAAATCCCCGAAGGTTTCAAATAGTTGGCACAAGGCCCAAATATGGCATTCAGCCCAAATAATGATGATAACAAGTAGATTTCAGTTAAATACGCAGTAAAAATATCAATCGGGATGGACCAAGTCACAATCCCCAATAGTGCACGACCCTACGCTCGTCATCAAGCGTGTGTCTCACCTCAATATAGCACTATGATGTGAAATTCGGGGTTTCAAACCCTCAAAACATCATTTACAATCATTACTCACCTCGAACCAATCAAATCTCTAGTTCGCGATGCCTTTACCCCTCGAATCGCCCTCCACGCATGTTGAATCTATCCAAAATTAGAACGAGGATGTGAAAATATGCCAAGGGAATGAAGCCCAAGCGAAAACAATCAATACATGGCATAAATCCCAAAATTACCAAAACCCGACCCCCGGGCCCACATCTCAGAATTCAAAAAATTTTACATCAACGGAATCCTTATCCTCCCACGAGTCTATACATATCAGGAACGCTAGAATCGGAGTCCAAATGACCCCTCAAATCCTCATTTAAAGGCCTCTTAAACTCAAGGCCTATTCCCCAATTTTTCTTCCTTAATCTCCACTAAAACCATGATTAAACAATAGAAAAATGACATTAAATCCAAATAAATAAGCTTAGGGAACTTACCCAACTGATATCCTTTGATTCCCCTTGATCCTATGCCTTAGCCTCTTTCCCGTCTTCAAAAATGATGAACTTAGCAAAATTTCGTGAAGAAGATAATATATACCTTCTGGCCTGAGATTTTCGCATCTGCGATCCTTTAACCGCTTCTGTGGTACCGCATATCCGCCCAAACCACCACTTCTGCCGGCCTTCACTTAAAAGCCATTGCCGCTTCTGCGCTCAGACTTCCGCACGTGCGACTCTGCAGGTGCGGTCCCACACCACATCTGTGGTTCTTGGCAAATCCTCAAAAATCCGCTTCTGCGGCTTTTCTCCCGCACCTGCGGTTCCCAATCCGCAGGTGCGAAAATATCAGAAGCAACAAATTCAGCAGCTGCAACAAAAATCCAACTTCTCCGTTAACCATCCGAAATCACCCTGAGGCCCCCGGGACCTCAACCAAAAGCACAAACATATCCCAATACCTTATTCAAACTTGTTCTAATCACCAAAACACCTCAAACAACATTAAATCACCTAAAACACATCGGATTCAAGCCAAACTTTCTAAAATCTTCTAAATTCCGCTTTTGATAAAAAAAACCTAACCAAACCACGTCCGAATGACCTGAAAATTTGCACACACATCCTAAATGACCCAACGGATTTACTGTAACTCTCGGAATTCCATTCCGAACCCTATGTCAAAATCTTGCCTACCAACCAAAAATCGCCAAAATATCAACTTTGCCAATTCAAGCCTAAATCTACTCTGAACCTCTAAAACTCATTCTGATCGCACTCCTAAGTCCCAAATCACCTCCCGAAGCTAACCGAACCGTCGGAACTCACATTCGAGCCTTCTAACACATAAGTCAACGTCCGGTTGACTTTTCCAACTTAAACTTCCTTAAAAGAGATCAAGTGTCCCAGACCTTACCAAAATCATTCCAGATTCGATCCGACCAACCCGATATCACATAACACGGATAAACAAAACATAAAAAAAATAAAAATAAGGAAAACAGAGCGGTAACTCATGAGATGATTGGTTGGGACGTCACAAAACTCATCTCAAATTTAATCCCGGGATTTATTATCCCTTATTTCTCATACCAACCGAGCCCTAAAAGACATCAAGGACTATTATGACATGACAAAAGCACATTGAACGGCCATAATTTGACTGTATTTTTGGAATGTAATTAAATATAGATATCATGAACACGAGATCCAGAATACCAAGACAAGAAATCCGGGAGAAATTAAAAAATAGCCAGATTTACAAGTGGTCATTTAAAAATAGCCACAGTTTCAAAAGTAATCGAAATTTAGCCACTTTTCATGTAAAGATAAATCTGAATGAAAATACTATTCAAAATCCGGAAAAATACTCCAGCATAATATATTGGAGTTCCAGTATAATACATCGGTCCAGCATAATATACTGGAAATTGGAGCATTGATGCTCCAATCTCCAGTATATTATACCAGAGCCATCAAAGTATACCGGTTTAGCATAATATGCTGGAAGTTCATACATAGGTGCACCGAACTCCAGTATATTATGCTGGACCATCCTTTGTTGCAGCAAAATAGTGAGCTATTTTTCAATGACTTGGCAAATGCTGGCTATTTTTGAATAACCAGTCCGAAAACTGGCTAGCCCGTGTTATTTTAACAAGAAATCCGAGCAACCATTTTCATTTGAAAAACTCAATTGGTAGCATACTCCTTATTCTAGCTCGTTCTACTACACCTGTGAGAAGAAGCCACAAATAATTTGTGTGATTGACATGAATGGCTCCGTGAGGGGCTGATCTTAGCCGAATGTCCTCAAAATTGATGGCATTTAAAAAATAGCCCCCACCTACACATATTTATTGCTCTTCAGAGTTTTTCAGCCGAATTGGTAGAGTTTGCGCTATATTTACTTTACCTATCCGTTAAGTTATTCATCAAAGTCTACCATGCTGACATAATTTCGTTGTATAGATATTTCTTTGCTGGATTGGTAGAGCTTATGCTATATTTGCTCTACCTATCTGTTAAGTTAAGTTGTTCATCGAAATCTATCGGATATGCACAGTTTTTTTGTGTTATTTTAATAAAGTATTTTCCAGACCCCACTTGTGGGAACTCACTAGGTTGTTGTTGTTCTTCGTATCTGCAACTTTAATTTCAATCAAACCACCACCAAATCCGCTCCAAATGATCTCAAATTTGAAAAAAAAAACCTTTCAAATACCAATACAAACAATCCCTAGTCACCAATTTACCTAAATAACGCCAAATAAAAAAGATTCACTTTGTCTTCTTTACTGCTTTCTAAGGTCCAATAATGGAGTTTTGAGGTTCTTACAGTAAAGGTGTTTGAACTAAAAAATTTAGAAAATATCAACACTCTAATGATTTTAACAATAATGGATCATTAACCTTCTTTCCACCATTAAATAAGAATTTCAAGCTTTAAATATTGAAGAACTATGGCGTTCAAGTAAAAATGTCAGGACTTTCGCTAACCATAAAAATGAGAATATTCCGCCAAGATCAGTCACGTTTGAGACATGTCGTGTAATTTTTGGTTTAAATTGTGTTCCACAAGGTCATAACAATCGGGCATTTCCTCGGGGGACATTAAAGGCCAAATTCCAACCGTTCATCTTGGTTAATGGCATGGCATAGCCATTTTTCTGCGTGATTATTGAAAAATAGTCGGTGTTTGCAAAGTTAATAAAAAGTAGTCATTATATAATGTTGAGATGAAATCTGAACAAAAGTACCCTAGCTGAAACACAAAAAATTAAAGCATAATATGCTAGATTATGAAACTTTTGTGTATGACATATTATATTAGAAATCTAGCAGATTATGAATTCTAACACATTATGCTGGAATCTCGTATGTAAAAAATTTGAATTCCAGAATATTATGCCTTAATTTTTTGATTTTTAGAGTAATTTTGTTCATATTTTATTTTCACATGAAAAAATAGCTAAATTTGACTTATTTTTAAAACTATAAATAATTTTCAATTAGCAGTTGTAAATCACCCCCTTCATCTTGTGACTAATAACTGGATTCTAGAACAATTTGGATTTTGACTCTCAAGATTGAGTGAAATTCAAAAATAGCCAGATTTATAATTGGTAATTGAAAAAATAGCCACAGTTTCAAAAGTAATCAAAATTTAGCCACTTTTCATGTAAAGATAAATCTGAATGAAAACATTATTCAAAATCCAGAAAATATTCCAGCAACATATATTGGAGTTCGAATTTTTTACACATGAACTTCCAGCATAATATACTAGAGTTCCAGAATAATATATTAGAGTTCCAGCATAAATATTGGAGTTCCAGTATAATATGTTGGTCTAACATAATATGCTGAAAGTTTATACACAGGTGCTCCAATCTCCAGTATATTATGCTGGAACTTTCCGTGTGCTGGATTTCTAGCATAATATGCTAGAAGTTCATACATAGGTATATCAATCTCTAGTATATTATACTAGAATTTTTCATATTGTAGCAAAATAGTGACTATTTTTTATGACTTTGTAAATGCTAGCTATTTTTAAATTATCAATCCGAAAACTGACTAGCCCGTGCTATTTTCACCTGGAAATTGGGCTCTGAAATGAAGTGGGGCTCGAGAATTCCTCTGAATAGTAATCTCCGCTTATCCAAACAGAACTTAATTAAAAATTAAAATCGGGTCAGCTTCTTTCTCCTCCTTCTTCACCCTGCCATCTCTGTTAATTCAATTTCATACAATTCAATTCCAAATTTAGGGCTTTAATTTGGCTCCTAGATCAGAATACGACATCGTTTTAGAAGAATCCTAAGATGGCGAATCAAGGAGCAAAGAAGCGAAAGGAAGAAAACGCTCGTCATATGAAGAAACTCTTTCAAATCATCCTTGCCTGCAACGTAAATTTCTCATTTTTTTCAATTAAAATGAATTTTTTTAATTAATTTTATTTTATTTATTCATTTTTCTGTTGTTGTGTATAGGTGATTTATTTATTGGTGAGAGCTGGAATTTTTCATTCAAGTTTCACATGGAAGCATGTCGTAGGATTATTGTTGACTTCGTTGGCTTATGCTTTACCATACAAACAATTAGATTCAATGTCAAAACCAAGTTATGGTGATGATGGAGAGCTCTTTGATGGTGGATATGATATGAGTACTGGTGGTATTTGTGGGTAATGTGTAGCTTCATTCCCAATTCATTTTCTTTATTTTATTTTTTGGAGTTTTGAGTTTTTTATACTTTTTTGAGCTGTTTTAACTTGTGTTTGATAAAATATTGTCCTTAATTATTAAAAAATGTGAGCTACGATGCCCTTTACACATCAATTTCCTTGTATTTTTTTGGAGACTGGTGTCACACCCTAGGCGAATCTCACATCGACAAAACATGGAAGAGATGCTCTGTATTTTAGTAGACAAGCCTTAGATCCTAGCGACACGTTTTAAAGTCGTGCGAGTCTAGACCCAAAGCAGGCGATATCACTAATGGCTGAGCTGTTACATATGGTATCAGAGCCACTTTGCTTGCAACCTTGAACAGTGGTGGGGCAAACCTCAACGAGGACGCTGAGTCCCTAAGGGGTATATGTGACACCCTAGGCGAATCCCACATCGACAAAACAGTAAAGAAATGCTGGGTATATAAGTAGAGAAGTCGTAGACCCTAGCGACGCGTTTTAAAGCTGTGCTGGTCTCGGCCCAAAGCGGACAAGACATTATCACTAATGCGCTGGGTTGTTACAGGTGGAGGAGTGGGAGAAATTAAATTCTAACTACTAATGCAATAATCACTATCTGAAGTTTGAACTCGATTCCAAGCTGTAGATTTTGCTTGTAATATGCTCAGTTTTGCTAATATTATATTCCTACTCAAAGCACGAGCTTTGTGGTAACTTGATTATTTTCTGCTCCATTTTGTTTGGAAATATATAAAAAATCTTATCTTGTAATGAATCTTGCTTGCAGATATTTACATGATGTAATCTACATTACATGTTTCGTGCAGTTGGCTTCTATCATCTCCGACAAGTTCTGGTACACATTTCTAGTGGTAAGTTTATTCTTATACCTTTATCCATGCATTACTTACATGTCACAGTCATCGTTATGCATTTTGAGCATGGATTAAAGCTTGTAATTAGTAGGAAACATCCATATCCATTGCTGCTAAACTCAATTAACGTAAAAATTTGGTAAGATGTTATTTCTGTTGTCTTATCATTGGTATGATCTATAGTTTATCTAGCCATCACAATAAGGTTTTAGTGAAAACGCTGGAAAAACAGTCTACTTTTGGATCTTTTGTGAATAAAGCAAGGATGTGTAGAAAAGCATCTTACGAAAGAAGAAATAAGTTAACTTTCCCATCATTCTTCCATTTATTTGGTTAGGAATTACTAATTAGTATAAGTTTCAGATAAATTTAGAGTAGGTTTTACTGTGTACCAGAGGAGCTTTGCATGAGCTTGCAATTTATTTTATATTCGTTAATAAAGTTGAAAAGTTATCACAATATACATGTTATGTTTTGGTGTTGCTGAAATCTCAGGGCAATTGTTTCGTGCTTTCTTTCTTTTCAGTCAATGAACTCGAGAAATTCTAATGCAGAAATGGCGCCCACCACCCAATTTTATGTTGTGATGGTGCTTGCTTTTGCTTTCTTTGTTTTTAAGTCAAAATTTCAGAAATTCTTCTACATGAATAGAGCCCACTTCCACCCAATTTTAGAGCCCGCCTCCACCCAATTTTATGTCTTGTGATGGTGCTTGACAAAGCATTCTCTGTCATGATCCCAAAAGGAAAAGAAAAAATAAAATTGTAAGAAGAGAGAAAGAGAGAGAGAGAGAATTCTTGTGCGTTTGAGGAGAGAGGGAAAGAGGAAGGAGACCAGAGATACAAAGAGTTTTTGTCCAAAAGTTATAACATCTTGTCGTCCAGCGGTATTCTCGTCTTTCACAATGTGGTAAATAACCAAAATTGGCCCTTTTCTAGTGGTCTTCTGACGTTTTTGCGAAGATTTTGTCTTTAAGCCTTGAGGCGAAACCAATGATGTTTTCGTTTAGGGTGTTTTTTGCTTTCAAGGAAATTAGTAACTCAATCTAGCAAATTCTCAGGTATGAAGGGGGCTAGTTCTCTTAATTTATCAATTCTGTGTCTCATATTAGAGAAGGAACTGTTTTTTGACATACTTGACCTTACTTTTGGAGATTTGGAAGTTGCACAGTTTTCAATCAAGTTTTTCCCACTCCAATTAAAATTCAGAGCCCTCTATTAAAGTGAGGTATTGGCTTAATTAATAGACTTCCTGTACCAAGGACCCAAGTACTCTTCTTCTTTCGGCCTTTTGTCCATGGACTGTTAGACTTTTATCATTTACAACAAATTAGTGCTGGTCAAATGTATGCTGGTTTTAATACATACATCCGGACAGAAAAAGGTGCAATGATGTCAATTAGTTGTTTGGGACTGAGGTTAGTTGTTGTTGATGTCATTGTGGTTGTCTTGTCAATCTGCAGAATACTAAATGGTATAACAAAGGTGGTCATGCTAGCTTGTTTTAGCCATTTGATTTTGTACCTTTTCTAGAAATTGCTAATAAGTTATTCCAAGGGGATGCCTTAGTGGTTAAAGCATTGGGGTAACCTGGAGATCCCAGGTTCGGATCCCAATCCCAGCATCATCAGCGTGAACCGATCTGCAACCCCCCCCCGGTTGGGCAGATTGCCCAGCTGCTTGTGGGCTATAGCAGGCTGCCATGTGGATGTGTGTGGATTAGTTGAGGTGCACAGAAGTTGGCTGGGATGCACTAGCATCCCAAAGGGAAAAAGAAAAGGTTAACAAGGGCTAACAAGTTCCTCAGAATGTGAAAGTGGTCTAGCCAAATTGCACTTCTCTTTTTTGTGTACTTCTGTTAATGATCATTCTTTCCCTATTATCTTTTCGAGGGGTGATACTGTAATTTCTCTTGTTGCAAAGAAGGTATCCTGTAATAGTAGTGCTTCATTCATGTCTAGTAATGGGACAGGGACAGCTAACTTCTGGTCCAAGCAGCAGTATTAGTTCATATGCATGATTGAAAGGATATATATAAGAAATGGTGACAGGGACAGATAACTAGTGAGATTTTTAGGTTATTATTTGGTTGATTTGTACTAAATTACCATTTCCCTTTCCAGATACCTGCATTTGCAGCGTACCAGCTCTCTGGATTTATCAAAGGATTTTTACCTCAAGGTTCAGAGGTTCGTGTTAACAATAGGGAATGAAATCTTCATAGATTAACAATGTCTTTAACTGAGTGGCCTAATATTTCTCATGATTATTCAGGATGCTGAAGAGGATGAGAAGACCAGAAAAAAGAGAGAGAAACTGGAGAAGAAAGCTTCAAGAACCAAATTTGTTAAAACAAGAGCTCGTTAACTCAGCATCGCAGTGAAGTAGACTGGTGTTGCTGAGACTTATGCGTTGGCTGATTGACTACCATTGCTTTTCGATGTCAGAAAATTGTGCTCTAGCACACAAGTTGTCTCGAGACTGGAGATCGATGTACTCTTATCTTGTTGGAAATTATGGTTTTGAATTCTCTGTAGAATTGCCATAAACAGATCGATTTCTGTCTGTTTAATGTATTTGTGTATGTCTTGGTCAGCAGCCTCATTTCCAGATCTACTTCTGAAACCTGTACCATGACATAATCAAGGATTTAGCTACATTTTTGTGCAATTTACAACTTGATCTTGAAACCCCTTCTCAGGTTTAACATATAACTAGTATCCGTACCCGCGCGTTGCGCAGAGAATAATAAATATAAGAATTTTTTATAAGAAAATATATGTGAAAGACGGTAGATACAAACGAATATGGAAATGCTATTATTTTTTGGAACATATAATCAAACCTCCCTGTACATGACCAAATTAAAACGAAAAATATAATCACAAATAAAACATAAGAATAAATTTTATAAACTTATTGTATCTTTCCTATCAAAATGGAAAGTATGGCTGCATTTGTTACATAACGCATTGCCGTAATGATAGCAGATGGATTGTCAAAAAAATTAGTGGTCCGCCTTGATATGAATCTCATTTTAGAATTTAATTTTAGACACCTTGATACTTTAGTGGTCCGCCTATACACTATGCAAGTTCATGGAATGTAAGAGCTAATAAGAAAACATTAATTGTTCATAAACTGTTGGAAATAATATGGATGTAATATATAAACAACATTATAGTAGTTCCTGCAACACCAATCACCAGGAAAGCCAAAGTAACTTTACCTCCATAGTTCTTTAATTATATTATAAAAAAAAAGCGTGAGAAATTATAGCGAAGAACAATTGACAGAATATTCAATAAGAATACTTTAAATAAAAGATCCATGCTCACTTTAGTATCTTGTTATTGTAATTGGATACATGCTTCACCATATCAAACCAATTATCAGGGACTACATTTGAGAGTAAGTATCATTATAAAAATATTAATTTTTTAAAGATGGTTATTGAATGCAATAGAACCAAGAGCTTCAGCTAAGGACAACATGAACTAATTTCAGCTCAAGACCGACAAAATAATTGAGTTTGCTTGCATTTAGAACTATTAATCCATAACAATAGACAACTAAGCAAAAAATTATAAAATATGCTATGCAAGTGTAAATTAACTAATCAGCTAATGCAATATAATGGTGTTTCCATTACACGCCTTAAGTTCATTAGAATGAAAGAGTACTAAGGTTTAGAGCCAAAGGAATGAAGCACATTAGTCTGACTTTGTTGACCAGTAAAACCTCTGATTTAGTGGAGATCAAACAATACACCAACAGTCAACGATACAGCTGCAAACTCTCATTTTTTAATCTCAAAGTTTATATTTTTCAATGCTTTTTCAGTACTATTTTCATCATTCCAGCAAAAAGATCAATCTTTCACATGCATAGCAATTGTACCCCACAACTTTTCAGTCTTTCCACAGCTTTATTCACTAAATCCTTACTCATCATAGATCCATTAAAGTATGGTTGAATTTGATCCACAAGTTCATCCCACAAAATTGCTGAAATCATGTTCCTCATGTATGTTTCATGGTAATAGTTCAATTTTATTAAATCTAAAAAGTCATATACAAAAATATAGGAAGTTATATTGTTAATGTATAGTTTCTATTACAAAGTTTAGTGCATACACTTCTGGTTGTGTTTATAATCTGCAGAATAGTTTCTCTGTGAATACAATTCTTGGCTCAAAACTCTGGTCCAGACAGAACAAAAGAGCTAACTCTAACTGAATGGTTTGCGTAGTTAAAAGTAATATCATGAATATCAGAAAGATCGGTTCCTATGTACATATTGTCCCTTCCACATGCAGATATGCAGATTATTATTACTGGAAGTAATAAACAAATCTGGCAAAAGAAAATTAAAGATACTGTTTTGATATTCTAAAGAGAGGAGGACTGTAAGCACGTGATTTTTGCCCTATATGAGAATTACTCCAAAAAAAAATTCAAAATAAAATGATTTTCCTTGGTGTGCAATTTTGAGAATTTTTGTGACATTTTTGGATAATTATTTGTATTTGTCTGTGCATGTTTATTTGTTAAATTAATAAAAAATACAAAAATATGTCGCATTTTGCATGTAGGATTTAATTCCACAATTGTTAATAATTAAGTTTGTTTTACAAAAATTAAAAATTACAAAAATAGGCATCTTTTGCATTTTTAGCATTTAATGTCCAATTGTACAATTTTATGCTTAATTATTACTTAATTGTGCGTTAATTGTTATTGGGAGTTAATTTACATTTTTATAACTTAATTTAGTTCTTAATAATAATTTAAGTATTTTTAGAATTTAGTTTTAGAAAAATAAAAGAAGAAAAGAGAGCAAAAGTATAAAGAAAATCGGAATTGGGTCTCTTCTTCAATTTCAAACCACAGGCCCAAATAATTGCTCAACCTTCCCCATGACCCGGTCCATCTCCACACGCGTCGACCCGGTCCGCCCCATAACCCAAATGCCCAACACCCCATATTTTTCATTTTTTTTTCCAAAAAACAAAACAAAACAAAAAGAAAACAAAACCCTAAAAACCTAAGAAAATCCATCCGCCCCCTCTCTCATTCTCTCCATCTTCTCCAAACTCCAAAACACACATCCATGGCTGCCCTCAACCCCGCGACTGCTTCTGCTCGTCAACCATGAACAAGCTCTAGCCACCGCCATTTTCTCCTCCATTGAGCTCGTTTCTGTTGACGTTACTGCGTCTTCGTCGTCAACCCGTCACCATGGCTGCCATGGCTAAGCTGCTACTGCTTCACCAACGTTCATGGCTGCTCCTCCTCCTTCGTTCTTCGTCCAAATAACCAAACGACCCTCGACGAGCTGCTTCACTGCTGCGTCGTCTGCTTCTTCAGCTCGCGCTGCTGCTCCATTTTTTTTTCATAGCTGCTACTACTGTTTCAGCTTTCTTCATCGCCATCTTCCTCCTCGACGACCATAGCTGCTGAACGTAGCAACAGTCGATGACCATAGCTGCTTCACCCTTTTGCTGCCATTACTTCCCGTTGCTTCTGCCTTCATCTTCGACGACCTCCAGGCGACGCAGCAACAGCAAATGGCGCTGCTGCTTCACTTCATCGTCTTCATGGCCAAGCTGCTCCTGTTACTGTTTCTTGCAGCTTCTGCTACGATCCAGCCATGACGAGCAGCTACTCCCAAAACCAAGATCCTTCTGCTGCTTCCGCTATGTCCAACCATGCCCATCTCGTCGAACATCGTTGCTTTCTTCTTCGACTTCTCCATCACAGTAGCTCGTCGCTACTTCACTTTAGTCGGGGTTTGTCAAAACAGTCCATACGAGTTCGTTGTTGGTCAGTCATTGTTCGTCGTTTCGATCCGGTTAGTGGATTTTTTAAGTTCATTTTGTCCATCATTTTGTCCATATTTTTGTTTGATATTTTTCGGATCCAAAATCGATAAATGTTCAATTCTTGTTTTGTTTGTTCATCGTTGAAATAATTTTCTAGTTTGTTCATATGTTTTGTTGATTTAATTTTCAGATTCAAATGGAACTTTGATTAATTAGTTTTTCAGTTTATTTCATGTGCTTTTATTTTGTATTTTTGTAAAAGAAATTGTTAGTTTAATTTTAATATTGTTAGATTTAGTTTAAATCATTTGAATCTGTCATGTTTGTTATTTAATATGGATCTAATGCATGTTTATTCTTTGTTTGAAGTCCATCCAGTAATTTAATTTGAGTTTATTTTTGTTTTTGATTTGTTGATTTAGTTTGAATCATGTATTGTGTTGTTAATATTGTTGTTTCCTTGCTTATCCATTTTTTTGGTCTAAGTTAACCAGGATTGGTTCCCAATATGGTTAATTTATTTCCATTAATTTGATGTTGTTCATCTGTGTTCATATGATTTTTGTTGTTGAATTTGTTTAGAAATTGGTCATATTGACTATATTTGGTTGAAATTGATTAGGTGAATCGGCTATAGCTGATGGGGTAGTTTGGTAAATTGCAGTACGTTCAGGGGTAAAATGGTAATTGCAATAAGGTCGGAGGGGTAGTTTGGGAATTGAACATTTTGAATAATTCTTTATGTTAAGCATGGGGACAAAATGTAATAGGGTGTGGGTGATATAATTGTTTAATATAATAGGGGACAAGACATAATGTAGTGGAGGGGAATATTGTAATTGTTTATGTTAGGCATGGGGGACAAGATGTAATGGGGTGGGGTTGATACAATTATTTAATATAATGGGGGACAAGACACAAAATAGTGGGGAATAATTCATTTGTTTAAGAAAGTGGGAAACAAAGCATGCTTTGAGGGGAATATTTCGGGTTGGGGATTCAAGACAAGAGTCTTGTTATATATAGGGTCATTTGACACATTATAGGGACATACTTTTTACACTTGAGAGCGGAACTAAAAAAAACGGGGAGTTTAAAAAAGAAAGAGAGTTTTAGGACTTGAACTTAAAGAAGACTTCACACTTAAAGAAGAATTAAGACTTAGAGGAGAGAGACTTGAACTTGAAAGAATTTTGAGAAATCAGAATTTGAGAGTAAAAGAGAAAGACAATTTGAACTTTCACTTGAATAATTTTCGTTTGTCTTTCCTCGAGTGTTATTCGAAATCAGTAAACTACGACATCTTGTATCCGTCTCTCTTCTGCTTTGACTGCGATTGCACTTTGGTATTGCTGATTTTTCAATCTGTTACTGGGTTATTCTACGGGTCGTTACTGGTTTTGCGGTGTTACTGAACCTGTTGTTGCTGTGTTATTACTGTTGCTGACTCCTCCTTCTTTTCTTCTTGTACTGCCATTTCCAGGTACACATTTGTACACTCTCGGCTTGAAGTGAAATGAAATATTAATCCGGCTTTGTTCCGGTTGAATTCCTCCTGTTTAGATTTGTGTTTGAATAGAATTTTCCCTTCTTTGTATAAAAATGTAGTTGACTGATTAATGAGTAATGGGGTTGCATATGTATAACTTCTTCATCTAATAATGTTAGTTTAAATTAATCAAAGACTAGTTAATTTGTTTTGATATTATGGTGTGTCAATCTCATGTTCTAGTATTATTAAATAATAGAATATAGAATGAAAGCAGTCTTTCTTTGTACAAACTCGATCGCAATTTTCCATTCGTATTAGCCGTAAACTAATAACTAATAAGTTACGTTTTTCAGCATGTAATTAATTGGGAGATTTTATTTTATTTTAGAGATGAACTTAATAGAAGAAATGTAGTCACTATAGGTTTATCCTTTTAAATAAAATGAGATGAGCCTCACCAAATAAAACGCACAGATTGCGGGACCCTCACAAAAATGTACGTGTTAATTACTTAGAACTCGGGATAGGCCGCTTAGCGAATTCCACGGCTCTACCCAAAGTAAATGATACGCTAGTCACTTTAGGCGCGCCTTTAATAATTTAATTTCCTTAAACTCGGGTGCACATTTATGTGACTCAAATCCAAATCTCAACGGAGTCAAAGTGTGTCGACGACCACGGGTACATTGATTGTGACGCAGTTCGAGATACATTTTCACAACGTTGCAATTCCTTGTAAAAATAATAATGATAATTATGAAAGCGGTAGAAAGTTAAAATTTGCACATAAGTTCATATTTGTATAAAATCAGATAATCAAGCCGAATATGACAGTTGAGCGACCGTGCTAGAACCACGGAACTCGGGAATGCCTAACACCTTCTCCCGGGTTAACAGAATTCCTTATCCGGATTTCTGGTACGCAGACTGTAATATGGAGTCATTCTTTTCCTCGATTCAGGATTAAATTGGTGACTTGGGACACCCTAAAATCTCCTAAGTGGCGACTCTGAAATAAACAAACAAATCCCGTTTCGATTGTCCTTTAATTGGAAAAAAACTCCTTGTACCCTAGCGGTGCCGGAAAAAGGAGGTGTGACAAGGACGAAGAAAACTGCAGCAACAAATGGTAAGTTAATGCTAAATCTATATGTAAAGCAAATTCATTATATTGGAGGGCATAAGAAGCTTCATTTCAAACATACAGGCCTCAGTGACATATTATCAAAGAAAGATGTACAATCATGCGTTAGAGATGCATAAAGTTAATGTTTAAGTAATTCTACATCAACCATAAGAATCACTAAATTTTGCGCCAAGGTATAAACTCCATACCTTCGAAGAAAAAGAGAGCAAGGTAGCAGCGTCACTGTTTAAATTAAATGAGCAGAGCACCTGGCAAAATAAGGTTTGTGAATGGAAAAGATGGCACGAATTGAAATTTGCATTTCAATTATCTTTTAGAAAAAGAAGAGACAAAACATCTAGCTATATTATAATGAGGATATGATATCATAAGTACACACACAAGGTAGATATCCAATCACCTTTGAAAGCTTACGATGAACATCATCTCCAGTACTACTGCAAAATTTGAAGCAGTGGCTTAAGTAGTCTAGTAGTTGACTTGGAGCAGCAGTCTGAATATCAAATTCCAACAACATAGCATGTGCTACAAATTCAGCATACTACTCCCCAGCTTGAAAAATAAAGCTATGATGCCTCTCCAGGAGCTCCTTTTTGGCTTCAGTAATTGCAAGTTGAACCTTTAGATTATAGAAGTTGGTCAAATGCTGATTTTTTATTACCTTCAAGACCAATAAAGTTATATCTTGGATATGCACTTTATGAATTGGGACTAATGCACAATAACTTAATATCATTATGTTCTGTTGTAGCTCTTTCCATATCACCTTGTGGAGTATGTTTGCCGTGTCATGAGGGTGTTTCCTTTCAGATACTATTGCGACATGATTTTTGAAGTCATGAAAAATGGTATAGCCTTCTATGATATTAGTTCAGAATTGTCCATTGAGGGTGTATTTTCTTTGGTCGAAACTTTAAGTATAGAATCTGATGCTGACATGCTGTATAGCATACTTAAATATGTCCAACTTATGCAACCCAAGTTGCTATTGCATTACAATCATAGAAGGAAAGCAAGGAGTTGTATAGATTAAGGCCATCAACATACCTTCAATGATGATTGAAATTTTTTCCCTTACTGTCATTTGCATCTAATTCGTCTGCAAAACAAAATAAATCGTTGACGATACAAACACATATCATTGTTAAACAAGTAAAACATTCGATCTTTGTCAATACTCTATGACCAGACATCAAATTTCTTCATACTATCTCAGAAAATAAGAATACCACTCTTTCAAATCGACATTACAAAACTAAAAAAATGCAGAATATAAGAAAACCAAAACGAATTGCATTTACTTACTCATTTCGAATAGAATGTTAAAAAATTCAACTTATAATCTGTTGCAATTGACATAACTGAACAGTAAATGGAAAAAGAAAAAAGAAATTTTGATTATAACCAAAATAGTAACGATTTTAGACTTGAGAATATTTATGCTTAACAAATGGAAAAACCGAAGCTTTCGCTTATTATTAATCGATTCTCTGAAGATTTCACAATACATGAGATCCTTGTCAATACTATATGAGAATATCTCGTCTTGTATGACAAAAGACTGTATAGTACTGGAGAAAATTATATGAATAGAATCAAATAATGAGATTGAAGAGATGAAATTCAATTATGTGAAGATGCATAATTATACAGAAGAAAAAACACAAAAATAGACAGTTAGTGATTCTTACTTTGAAAAATCTTTAAGAAGTTGCATATGTTATGAGAACCAACAATTTGGCTGCTTAATGTTTAATAATTGGATATTTATCGACATCTTTAACAGACCTGGATAGTGCATCGGTAACGTTTTAGTATGTAATTGACCCAATACATAATACACTTCTTGCTTTAGTAAAGCAGTCTTTGAAGTTACTGATGGTTTAATTACGAAAATTCTTCGTGTCCACCATTGTTCTAATGTGAAAAAAGAGCAGCATAATATTCATACATGCACTGTTCTTCACTCAAAAGAAATATTTAGAGAAACGGAAGTTTAAAAATATGAGAAAGTTGAATATGTTACCTTCGAATCCTGTAAAGCCAATTCAATTAAATACGGTATTTCCGGCTTAAAGTGATCTGACATTACCCACATTCGAACGACTCTAACTTTGAGATTCCATTGCATCGAGTTGCTTGGAATTTGTTTGATATCATGAAGTTGTGTAACCATATTTGCAAAGCAATTGTAATCAGACTGGTATATTGAGTAGATAAAATATGAAGTTGAAAAGCCTTTGAAAATATAAAGCGCATAAATCAATTAGTTATGGAGGTGTAGATAAAATAGAGATTTTTGGTTGGAAGCCCACGTTTGGGAGCACGATCAGTCGTGGGATAAAATCTGACTGTTTTCCTCCTTTTTTTCACTTTTATGTATAAAAAAAATAATTGCAAATTTGAGTGGGCAGTTGTTAAAGAAAAACGACCAACTTCATACATGGTCGAATTTTTAAAAAAAAATTGTTTTCCTCCTTTTTTTGTTAACTTTTTTTTTTTATAAAAATATAATTACAAATATGAGAGGGTAGTGGTTGAGTAAAAAACGGCCAACTAAGAAAGTGGGAGGATTTTTTTTATAACAGCCAACAAAAAAAAGGGGAAGGAATTCTCTTTTTAATAGGCAAGTCTAATAATCTAATATCTAATAATAATAATAATAATAATAATAATAATAATAATAATAATGAGATCAACTGCAAAAACACAATCGTGGGAGGATTGGAAGTTTTTGAAATTTGATAAATTTAACTTTATTTTCCTGATTTGTAGTTTGAATTTGAAACTCCAACTATCTCGGAGAGTTGTCCTAATTTTTGACATGTGTTAGAATTGTGGCTATTCCACTTGGCAGCCTAAGATAGTTTTGCTTTTGTTATTCTATATAGATAGAAGATAGATTATGTTTTTTACGAGTATATTATGATAGAAGTATATTTTCGAAACACAAAATTTTTGCAAGAGGATGGAATTTTTATTAGTCAACTGAGTTTGACACTATTTTAGCACGCTAGTTTAGAATCTGTTTACTGGTTCAACTTTTAAAGTTTCTAATATTGTACTCATTAAATTTTTTAAAATTATGAGTTCATATCTGCCGTATAATTCCGTGCAACTATTTGGCTAATTGGGCAAATAACTACGATGAACAAACAGTTGCTTATTTGCTAAGGAACTAAAGTTTAATAAAAATTAGGTGATGGAGAAAGCTTATTACAAATGTCGTGAGGAAACATTGGTTAGTCATTGTGTTTGATGTCATCTTCCTACTACAAATACTTTTAATTAATTGACAAAAACATTGAAATTTTGAGTAATTTACAGGGACATCCCTCTAAGTTATCTATATTGGATGTACAGTTCCTCTAGTCTTATGAAATTATAGCAACACCCTTTATCAATATCTGGAGAAACAAAATTTGCAATGACCTTTATGCCCTTTATGTTTTGTGAAGAACTTAATAGCTAACCAGAGGTCTCGGGTTCGAGTCCGTAGGTATGGAGTCGCCTTTGTTAGGGAGCGCTTTACCCTTCAAATGTGGGACTTCCCGGCGCGAATCCGGATTTAATCGGATCCCAATATGGATATCGGACGTCGAATGAAAAACCGAAAAAAGTAAGAAAAAGAAAGACCAAAATAAAAGGATCATATAATAGTCCAACTTACCAACTTATAGGATGCAACAAAAAGAAAAATGAAATAGGATTCATGCAATATATATTACGTTGGGAAAACTTCCCAAATAGGAGGTTTAGGGTTTAAATCCACTTGCATACTTTTTCGGTCGAGCTTGTCGTACGATCTTGCTAGTGCGATTTACTCTTTTGTGTAGTTTGTGAACTATTAGATAAGAGCGGAGTTTTGTTATGTGTGTACCCGAAGGATAGTGGCCGCAAATTTCCTTGTTATAACAAAAAGAAATATTACGTGTGGAACAATATTGAGAATAGACCACTTCTATCATAAAATATGTTACAAAAGATATTTTTGAACCGAAGTTTATATTCGTTCTTAATTTGATTATTTAAGTTTAATTAGGATAAGTTATCTGGGAAGGGTACTATAGTTAAAAAAATATTTTAACTACTTGAGGGGTTGTCCCTTAAATATACTCAAATTATTTTTCTTTATTTTGGATTAAAATATACTAATATTATTTCTATATGATATTTACATTAAACAAATGAATGACAGATTTTGAAAAAAAATAAGAGACCAAAATTTTTTTGTAGTTGAATTTAAAAATAATGTTCAAATTTGTAGTAGAAAGTGATTCAAATTTACAGCTTGTTTGGATGGTTGTTTTATATCGTTTCATAATGTATCATATCGTATTATATTGTATTGTATTGTACTGTATCGTTTGATGAATACAATGTTTGGATGAATTGTGTCGTTTTGCCATCGTTTCATATTATCACGCACCAGTAATATGATGAATAAGCTTGCAATATTATATAGAAAAATTATGATACAGTATATAAAAAGGTAGGGTAAATGATAAAATAAAATTATTTAATAATAATAAAGGGTGATATTGAGAGAAAATGACAAGGTAACGATGCGACCACACCAAATCGGTCGTTATATAAAGTGGCACATTTCATCATTACGTAACGACGAATTTAACGATAC
The DNA here is from genome assembly GCF_000715075.1 of Nicotiana tabacum. NCBI lineage: Eukaryota > Viridiplantae > Streptophyta > Magnoliopsida > Solanales > Solanaceae > Nicotiana > Nicotiana tabacum. The sequence goes on from NC_134088.1 coordinate 3,923,853, forward strand.
GATACGATAAAATTTAAGTAACAATCAAAGTAACAATACGATACAATACAATTAGTAACAACCATCCAAACAAGGTGTTAATGAATCCTACAGAGTTCAAATTATTTGAGATAGAGATTCCGAATTCTAGATGATTAAACTAAGATATTTGTAAAAAGCAAGAAAATGATACAAGAATTTTGTTCTAGTACCTTGTCACTTTGCTTTCCTTTATCATTATTTTTAATTAAAAAAATTCTGGAGCCATCTATTTTCACATAAAAAATATCCAGACATACCGGTATGAACAAGAAAAGGAAATATCTAGAAATCCAAAATATGTCATTGTCTGTTTTTCTAAATTTTTTTACTTTAATTAAAACCAAATAAGAAAAGACAAGGAAATTTAATGCACCTCAGTGTGAAATAAAATTGGTTAAATTATTGCTCTAGTCAACCTTATTGGTTGAGTCCGACACCTAAATAATAACTTTTGGGACTCAAAATATGTTTCTAAAGTTTTTTAAAAAAAATTACTTTTCTATCTAAAACGCAGTATAACGTTATTATAATAGTGCGTTTTACACCTTGCTAGAGGTCTGACAAAAAAACACCCTTCGATGTAGGGAGTATATGCTATTGCTTTCTTTTTTTTCTTTGATGTAGGGACTCAGGAATTGACCGATCAGGTTACTATGATAATAAAAATTAAATATGATAAAAACACCCTTCCATATCATTTGTCATTAATTATTTTTCTTTTTTATTTTTGTAAACATTTCCACAAATTGAACTCCCTGTATTTTTTTTAATATATTTAGTTGTTTGATGTAAAATATATTTTAATATTAATCATTACTTTAGTCACATGTATCTTTTTTCTAAGAGCCTACTTTTCTCTCTATCAAAGAAAAGTAATAACGTAATACATTCCTAGTAGTTTTTTTTATTTGGAAAATATTTTTACTTATATGATAATTTTGAGAAAAAATTGAATTGCATTTTTTTCTACTTAGATAATTTGATTATTTATTTTAAACATTAAAGAAAATATTTTTTTCATTAATTAAAAGCTTAATATTAATTCATCCCATGTTTTAATATTTAGATATAATTACAATTTGGGATAATGTTGAAACTTTCCTCTGAGATTTTCCTTATAATACAAACTTCTATTGCGGTTTGAGAATTACACTCACCTCTCTTATTTTTATTTTTTATAACGAAACAAAATTCACATGATAAAATCTAATAACATCTATTTAATGTTCAAATTGCCCTTTAATGGCATTAAATATTTTTAATATTAAATTTAGTAACACAAAATTCTTTACATGAGTACAAAATAAAAGTAATTTGCGGTTAATGCGAGTAATAAATAAGAAATTCTTTACATGAGTACAAAATAAAAGTACAAAACAGGTCATAAATAAGAAATCATTTCTTTGAACTCTGAGAATGAAGAAATTTGCGGTAGAAAGTGATTCTCCTTTAAAGGGTAATACGCAATGCGAATTTGAATTAATCGGAATAAATTTTCGAATATCAAAAACTAAACTCAAATAATTATTTCTTTGTACATATCAAACTATTTCCCCTCTCCTGACTCCTCCACCCTATAAAAGTAAAAGATATTTGCAAAAAACAAGAAAATGATACCAAATTTTTGTTCTAGTAGCTTGTCACTTTGCTTTCCTTTGCTTCCTAAGAATACAATCTCATTTATCATTATTTCTAATAAAAAATTTTCTAGAGATATCTGTTTTTACAGATAAAATATCCCGACATACCGACGTTTTGATACCACCAAGAACAAAAAAAAAAGGAAATTCCAAGAAATCCAAAATATGTCATTGTCTGTTTTCTAACTTCTTTTACTTTAATTAAAACCAAATAAGAAAAAACAAGGAAATTTAATGCACCTCAGTGTGAAATAAAATTGGTTAAATTATTGCTCTAGTCAACCTAATTGGACAAATAAAGAATAAAAAACACGTGTACAAAACTACATCCTCATTTTCCAGCCATGTGTATTCATTGATCACAGAAATTTCTTTAATGGACAGTATGCATTTATTGGATTATGAAACTTCACTTGATAAAGACAAGACAAAATGTAAAAAATGGTCCCTATATTTTGGAGTACGTTGAAAATCCAATAATGTTTGATTGACAACTTGGTATTTGTTTTATGGGTTAATGGGTTATTGGAGCGGGCTTAAGAGAGATCCGCCTATGTGGATGTCACGTGGATGTCATGTCAGCTAATTAATGCCTTTGAGAAGGTTTATATGGACTGCCGTTAAAATGAAGGCATTATTGGTCCAGTTTACTAATGTGAGGGATATTAATGGTACAGTTTATTAATGGTGGACAAAATTGAACTATATCCAATAGTTTAAGGATATTATTGGACCTTTTCCGTTTTCATTATCATAGTGACCGGTCAATTCATGAGTCCCTACATCAAAGAAAAGAGAGAAAGCAATAGCATATACTCCTTACATTTAGCGCGGGGGATTCTTATTTTGTGTCTCATACAACTGATATTAGTTGTATAAGACAACTTTTTTGTCTCGTAATTTCATGGACCCAGATTAAAGGGGTAATTTTTGGGAATAAATAGAAGGACAATAAAAATGGTGTAGTATCAGTTATTTGGATGAATTTTCTACACAAGCTGTAATATTTTTGTTCTTTTTTTAGTTTTTGTTTCTTTTCAGAGTTGTATTAATCCCCCTTGGGCAATAAAAATTTCAATAACCCAGAAGTGTAAGATTGAGTCCACAAATTTGTGAGATAAAAAGGAGCCTCATACAACTAATGTAAGTTATATGAGACACAAAATAAAACTTCTCTTAAGGGTGTGTTTTGTCCGACCTCTAGTAAGGAACAGAGGTGTAAAACGCACTATTATAATGCGTTATTGTATAATATTGCGCTTTACTTTAACGGCTAAAATTCCATTAAAGTAAAGCGTAGTTTTATACTGCGTTTTAAGTAGAAAAATAACTTTTTTTTAAACTGTAAAAGCGTAATTTGAGTCCCAAAAGTCATTATTTAGGTTTCGGACACTAACCTGGTTAAGTAAAAGAAGAAACTTCATCCTCATTTTCCTGCCACGTGTATTCATTGATCACATAAAGTTTTTAAGGGACAGTATGCATTTATTGGATCACGAAACTTCAGTTGATAAAGACAAGAGAAATGTAAAAAATGGTCCCTATATTTTGGAGTAAGTTGAAAATAGTTCCTTAAATATACTCCTGAGCAATTTTGATCTTTTAAGTTTATCAAAAATGAGCACTTTTTATCTCCGTCAAATATTTATAACCAGAAATTTCAGGAAAGTCCCGTCAAATCCCAAAAACTACAATAATAAAAACTACACCAAACACCAAAAATAGATTTAAAAAATTCAATTTATGTCGCACTTTTTTCTTTTTAATTTGTCCCAAAGAGAATGTCATCTTATATTTAAAATAATTTAACTTTAAAATTTTTAATTTACCTTTAATGTTATAATTTGTAGCCACACAAATGTCTAAGACTTGTTTTATATCACAAATTTTAAAAATCTTCCTTCTTAAACTCCATGTCAAATCATGTGATGCCATATAAATTGGGACGGGAGTAAGTAGCAAAAATAAAATAGCTACAACAAACTCCAGAAATTGACCAGGGACGGAGCCACAATATTAATTGCGGGTTCAGCCGAATCCAGTAGCTTTTATTCATACCCTATATTTGTATTAAGAAAGCCGATAAATATGTACACATTATTAATTTAAAATCCAATAACTTAAAAGGATTATAATCCTAAATCCATAAGGTTCAAATCCTAGCTCTGCCTCTGAATTTGACCATATAATATCAGAAACTATAAAAACTATACCACCAAATACAGAGTTCATATTAAATCATTTTATTTCATAGTTTTCATTAAATCTAACAACGAAAGTTTGCCAAATATTTAAAGAAGTACTTTTGATAAATTTAAAGGACAAAAACTACTTAGAAATATATTTAAGGGACTAGTTTGAACATAACCCAAATATAAGGAACCATTTTTGACATTTTCTCATAAAGACAACTTGATACTTTCTTCTCCACAACTATATATAAATGCATGTTATAGAAGTAGGAATACTGTAAAAGAAAACTCCATTATTAGAAACACTAAACAATAAAAATGGAGACATTATTTAACATCAAAGTTGCAGTTTCATTAGTAATTGTGATAATTTTTCTGAGATGGGTATGGAAATTCTTGAATTGGGTGTGGATTCAACCAAAGAAAATGGAAAAAAGACTAAAAATGGAAGGTTTCAAAGGAAGCTCATATAAGCTATTATTTGGAGATATGAAAGAAATAAATACAATGGTTGAAGAAGCCAAAACCAAGCCTATGAATTTTACCAATGATTATGTGGCTAGAGTCTTGCCTCACTTCACAAAGTTGATGCTCCAATATGGTATGTAATATTATTTTTGAAATTTTACAATATTAGTGCAATTTAACTGATTATAGCAGGTCATGACGCTATTTAAGAGGTTGTTATATCAGGTTTTGACATGTAGAGTTACTCTATGCACTCACAGTGTAATAATTACACAATCAGGTCATTATCTATGATAAGCTTTAATTAGTAATCTGATAAAAGTAATAACTAACTTGATGTCACAGGTAAACCTACACTAATAGCGGTGGCGGAAGCAGAATTTTCACCAAGGGGATTCAAAAAATAAAAAAAATAAACACGTAAAAAAGCTAAGGGGATTCAACTCCTGATATATATGCATTCAAAAAAAATTTAACATTATATATATAGTGTAATTTTTGGTGAAGGGGGTTCTGAACCCCCTTCCGCCTACCTAGCTCCGCCCTCGACTGATAGTGTAAACTATCTTTACATTGGGAGTCTGTCTATAATAAATCATATTTTAAATGAGGCTCAGTTCAATTCTTGAATCTCTTTTAACTTCCTTATAGATTCCCAATAGTTTGAGATTTGTGTATTCTCTAATCCTATGTTGCTCGGACTCTTCGAAAATATCACCGGGTGCATGCCGGATCCTCCAAAAATAGTGTATCTTTGGAGAATCCGACACGAAAGCGGCTGCATTTTGGAGAGTCCGCGCAACCTAGCTCTAATCTAGCTTGTTGTATCTTGTAGGCAAGAATAGCTTTATGTGGTTAGGGCCAAAACCAACAATGTTTATCACAGACCCTGAACTAATAAGGGAGATCTTGTCAAAAAGTTACATATACCAGAAGATTCAAGGCAATCCAATCACTAAGTTGCTAGCACAAGGACTAGTAAGTTATGAAGCAGAGAAATGGGCTAAGCATAGAAAAATTATCAATCCTGCATTTCACCTTGACAAGTTGAAGGTATTTTTAACATCCTAAATCACTTGATGCTAACTTATATTATTTTAGATGATTTTATACTACCACTGTATTAGGATGAATTCAGAATTAGAGACAGATGTATCAGTGACGGATCCAGAATTTAAACTTTATGTGTTCAACCTTTAAGGTTTTTAGCGTTGAACCTATCATATTTTTAAAGTTATGGGTGCATATCTACTGTTTATTACAATTTTAATAGATTTTTACACATAAATTTATGCTTCCTGTCGAATGTACAGGGTTCAGATGAACCAGGCATCCACCTATGGGATTTACAGTTTACATTGGATGAACTGTATAGCTGATATTACTCCCAGAAAGAAAAAAAATGTTATCGGTACAAGGTGAAAAGCCAACGCTCGTAGTAAAAATTGGATAGGTTCGATCTGTTGTCATTAGGGCTTCCTTAGGCTAAGTTCAACTAAATCGACAATTTTTTATTTAGAAGACCATCAATATATATATGTGAAAAGGGAAAAGCCCGAAACTATTATAAATATTACATGTTTTACCTTGAATCCATAAAGTTTACGTTCTGGATCCGCCTCTATCCATAATATTAGTTATTAAGAGTAGGAAATATAAGTTGTTTTTAACAATTTCACAATGCACGTCCGAAAGCACATATGCGCTGGACAAGACTTAATCTAGAAATATCAGTAGCCTATTTTGATAAAGTCTAGATGTGAAAAATCCAAGTATGACTAATTTCTGGTGTATATGTAGCATATGCTACCATCATTCTACTTGAGTTGTTGTGACATGCTCAGAAAATGGGAAAGTATAGCTTCATCAGAGGGATCAGAAATAGACGTGTGGCCTTTTCTGGAAACGTTGACAAGCGATGCTATTTCAAGAACAGCTTTTGGTAGTAACTATGAAGACGGGAGACAGATATTTGAGCTTCAAAAAGAACAAGCTGAGTTGATTTTACAAGCAGCGCGATGGCTTTACATCCCCGGATGGAGGTAAACACTTTCAAGAAAAATAGTTCTGTTATTTTACTATCATAGAGTAAACTTGACTTATAGTTTTCTGACTTCACTAGTGGATAAAAGCTAGTGATCATATGTGAAATTAACGCTGTGTTTTTGGCATAGGTTTGTGCCAACAAAGAGGAACAAGAGGATGAAGCAAATCGCTAAAGAAGTACGATCATTAGTGTTGGGAATAATCAATAAGAGAATAAGGGAAATGAAAGCAGGGGAAGCTGCAAAAGATGACTTACTGGGAATACTATTGGAATCTAATTTCAAAGAAATCCAAATGCACGGAAACAAGAACTTTGGCATGACTATCGACGAAGTGATTGAAGAGTGCAAGTTATTTTACTTTGCTGGGCAAGAAACTACTTCAGTTTTGCTTGTTTGGACTTTGATTTTACTGAGTAAGCATGTCGATTGGCAAGAAAGAGCTAGAGAAGAAGTTCATCAAGTCTTTGGAAGTAACAAACCTGATTATGACGCATTGAATCAGTTGAAAGTTGTAAGTACTGTCAATATCCACCATACTAGCTTTTGCTATCCAAAATTTGGTATTTTAGATTTTTTAGTGCTTAGCCTATATCACGTCTTCCTTAAAAGGAAGTTTTGACATAACTGGTAAAGTTGTTGCCATGTGATCAAGAGGTCACAGGTTCCTGGTCACGGGTTCGAGCTATGGAAACAACCTCTTGCAAATATGCAAGGTAAGGTCGCGTACAATAGACCCTTGTGGTCCGGCCTTTTCCGGACCTCGCGCATAGCGGGAGCTTAGTGCATCGGGCTGCCCTTTAGCCTGTAACAAGTCTGAATGGATGAGGGTCGGGGTAGGCTGACAACCAACGTATATTAGTCAATTTACGATGAATCCTTACAATACATTATTTTTTGGCATAACTGGTAAAGTTGTTGTCATGTGACCAGGAGGTCACAGGTTCGAGCCGTGGAAATAGCTTCTTGCAAAAATAGAGGGTAACAACAGACCTGTGGTCATGCCCTTTTCCGGACCCCGCGCATAGTGGGAGCTTAGTGCATCAAGCTGCCCTTTCGCCTGTACCAAGTCTAAATGGATGTGGGTCGGGGGTAGGCTGACAACCAGCGTATGATTAGTCAATTTACGATGATTTCGGGTTCGAGTCGTGGAAACAGTTTCTTGCAAAAATGCAGGATAAGACCGTGTACAATAGACCTTTGTGGTCCAGCCCTTTTCCAGACGCCCCGCATAGCGGGAGCTTAGTGCATTGGGCTGCCCTTTTACCTGTACCAAGTCTGAATGGATGAGGGACAGGGTTGGCTGACAACCAGCGTATGATTAGTCAATTTATGATGAATCCTCACAAGACAGTATTTTTACTACTTACTTTTACAGGTAACGATGATATTCAACGAGGTTTTAAGGTTGTACCCACCGGGAATTACCATAAGTCGAACTGTACACGAGGATACCAAATTAGGGAACTTGTCATTGCCAGCAGGGATACAGCTTGTGTTACCTGCAATTTGGTTGCATCATGACAATGAAATATGGGGAGATGATGCAAAGGAGTTCAAACCAGAGAGGTTTAGTGAAGGAGTTAATAAAGCAACAAAGGGTAAATTTGCATATTTTCCATTTAGTTGGGGACCAAGAATATGTGTTGGACTGAATTTTGCAATGTTAGAGGCAAAAATGGCACTTGCATTGATTCTACAACACTATGCTTTTGAGCTCTCTCCATCTTATGCACATGCTCCTCATACAATTATCACTCTGCAACCTCAACATGGTGCTCCTTTGATTTTGCGCAAGCTGTAGCGCGGATATATTGATTGGTTATCTACTGTAGGTTACTAAAACATATATCACTTTTTTGGTCGTAGAACCTTCTATCTTTCTTTGTACTTTGTTTCTGTTTGATGACAGTGTTGTCCAAGCCAGCTTGTACGGTTGTATCTTTCTTTGTACTTTAAGAGTCCATCAGGCTTCGAGTCCATCCCCTTTTTATATATAAAGATAACCAATCGATGCACAATGTTAATTATTTTTTGGCAAAGGAGATTCAATTGATCCAAGGATCCAATCTAATAGAGACAAAAATAAAATATACTGAGTTTTTCCCAACAAAATGACAACAAACCTAGTGTAGTCTCACAAGTATGATCTACGTAGGGTAGTGGTCCTTGAGCCGGAGGTCTATTGAAAACAATCTCCCTACCTTCGCAAGGTAGGGGTAATGTCTGCGTACACACTACCCTTCCCGGATTCCACCTATTGAAATTACACTTTGTTTTTGTTGTTGTTGTTGCCTAAGTCTTAATGGACAGAGTTACCTAATGTCTATCTAAAAAGTCGCTAGCAACTTAGTCGAAGAACGAGCAAGTTGATCCGAACACCAGTTATTTTTAGGCGAAGCAGATCTTTAGGTGATAAAAGAGGCTGCTAAAGAGTGGATTGTTGGGTATGTTGACCCTTAAAATCAACATTTCAGCACACTGAACTGTACCTTGGATTAACCGAGTATCGGTCATAAACAGTAGTTACCTTAGCATATTGCCAAGCAGTCCAGTATTCCAATGATATACTGTACTAGTATAGGCCAGTCTTCAGAATAAACAATCATAATATCTCACAATATGAATGTCATGAACATTGCATAATACTAACTTCAGCAGAACAGACTATCGGCAGTTCAATTCGAACAAAGACTATTCATGATCTGCAAGATAAGCAGTCAACTAAAAAACGAAGAGAAGAGAGAAAAGTGAAGCCAGTATCATAATCCTGACCAAGCAGTCGCAATCACCCAACAAAGTAGTACTACTATCAACCGTACCACGACATGAAATAGTCAGGGAGATCACATACTACTGACTTCAGTAGAATCATACTTGCATATCAGTAAAAACTCCCAACTTCATAGATACTATCATAGTATTTATTCATAGTACTGAAATCGGTCTATCACACGACATACCAGTCAAAAAGATCTCACAACGTGAAATAGTCATTGGGATTATATACAGCCGACTTCAGCAAAATCATACTGCATATTACTCGCTAGATAATATGATAATAATTAAGCTACTAGATAATATGATAGTACTCGGACATTTCACTCTTCCAAGGAGCGCATAGCAGGTAACTCCCTATCAACTCCAACAGAACAGATTAGGTTCTTGCATAGCTGCTACGCTGCCACATGGATCTTCTTCTCAGTTCTTTCAGCAGACAAGCCACTATAGAGATGAAAGCGACCCTCTTCAGATTGGTCAGACAAACATGAACATATCGTTAGCAGCTTCATTTCATCATCCATCTAGTAAACCAGGAAGAAAAGAACATTAGGAAGGAAATGATGCAAATATTCCCGATCTTCAAAAGAAATTGCATGCAAAATAAGATAATTGTTCTATCATCAAATTAAGGAGATCTTTACTGCTAAGCTGACTAAAACTTAACATTCAAAGGACATGCCCACGGACCTGAAGAGCTCCCGGTAACTTGTTGCTAAGCACATGAGCGGCCAAGTCAAACGCGAACCCTCGCACACCAGTGCAAGTTTCTTGCTTGACTCTTGCACCGGCGTTTATGAGATGAAAGTTACCTTCATATTGCTCAGACAAACTCAAAGAAATTAGTGGCAACTTCTCCATCTAGTAAACCAGGAAAAAAGAAACAAAATATTAGAAAGGGATAATGAAAATCTCCAATATTCAATAGACATTGCATGCAAAAGAAGATAGGTGGCTCGATTAAAAAAGTTGATCTTTACTACTAAGTTAATTCAAAACTTCACACTCGAGGACAAGACAAAGTCTATGCCCACTGACCTGAACAGCTTCCAGTAATTTGCCACTAAGAACATGAGAGGCCAAATCAGGCGCAAGCCCTCGCACACCACCGCAGGCTCCCTGCTCCACTCCTGCACCAGCACTTGTGAGATGAAAACAACCTTCCCATTGCTCAGACAAATGTGAAGAATTTACTGGCGACTCCATTTCTTCATGCAGGTCATCCATCTAGTAAACCAGGAAGAACAAAAAGAATATTGGAAAAGAAATTAAGAACAAAACGAATATTAGAAAGAAATTAAGGCAAATATTTATAATCTCCAAGAGATATTGCACACAAAAGAAGATAGGTGGTTTTGATCATCAAAGTTGGTTTTTACTGCTAATTTGATCATAACTTCACATTCAAGAACAAGACGGCGTCTCTGCCAACTGACCTGAAGAGCTCCCTGTAATTTTTCGCTAAGCACAAGAGCAGCTGGGCCACGCAAGAGCCCTTGCGCACCAGTGCAGGCTTCCTGCTCCATTCCTGCACTGGCATTTGTGAAGTTGCTTAATTGCTAGTCAGAATCTTCATAAAATTCACCTTCATCAGAAAGGTCATCAAAAGCACGAACATCAAGCTGGTAGCGGAGAATCCCTCCAATGCCACCAAAACCACGGCAAAACTGAGATCCTTCTTGTGATTTATTGGTAACAAACTCCAGACTACAACCAAACCTCCTGTACTCATTTGCAAACCACTCAAGCAGTGGCAATTTATCCTGAATTTCTAATTCTGCATTCGTAGCAGGGTCGCGGAAGTTACTTTGGACAGTGTCTTGCTCCTTATTCAAGTGTTTGATGACTGTTTCTCCAGAAGTGTTATTTTTCAGCACATACCTAGTCATGTCCAGATTTTCCCACACAATAAGGGTCTCAATAGCACCCATTTCCAGAACTTTCAAGGTATCATCAACCCCAAAAACATACTTCCCAGTGTCCTGACTAATCTCCTCAAAATACTTGCCTATCAATTTCTTCTCTTGTATAAATTTCACGTTGGCCAAGATCTCAGCAGACAACTCAATTGCTTGATTGAAACCATTTTCTCCTCCATAAGAAACATCGACCACATTCAATATTTTTGCCTGAAGACGAGGATCAAACATATCAGACTGGCTAAGCTCTGTCTTAAAGTCAGCTGATCCAGCTAGTATCAGGCCTGAAACATTGGGCTGACTGGTGGCAGGATTAATATAAAACTGGGTTGCAAGCTCTGCTGTTTTCCTCACATAGTTGTGCCGTTTCTCCATCCGAAGACGAGCAAAACGCAGTGCTGACTGTCCTCCTCTTCCGTGTTTTTTGGGCAGATCAACACTAAACTTGTGAAGAACCTCCCTGGTATTGCCACTCAATGTCCCGAAAAGTGTCCCATTTCCATCCATTATAATAAATCCAAACTTGTCATCAGATTCCAAAAGTTCATTCAGGGCTTCTGTGTGGAACTTGTTATCACAAAGATATAGAGATGCATTAATGGGCCTGAAGGGCTCAAAATCAATTGTAACCTTCTTCTCTTTCCCATCTTCAGTCATGATCGTTCCAGTGTAAAGCACAAGCCCATTTGGTGGAACCTTGTTATAGAGTTTAAGCCTCTGCTGAGCAGATGTGATTGCACCCAACACAGATTGACGATTAACTCTACTTTTAATGTTCGATGCAGTTCCAAACTCATCTCCAAGCATCTTAGTGACCCTAGATACTTGATCCCGTGGAGGCATGATAAGAGAAATCATGCTGGTACCATTGCCTCGAGCAGCTTCAAGTGCCTTTATAAGTTTCTTGATCTTCCATATCTCGATATTCTTATCGTTATCATGACCGTCAGCCATCAATGTACACCGAACTGTAGTTCATAAAAACAAAAAATCATCAGATATTAGTGCACAACCAAAGACTAAGATAAGTAAGCTCCAAGTGACAAATCAAATGCCCGAGCCTTCTAACAACCAATCAATGACAGCTATTGAGTGCTAAACTTATGATGGGACAGTTACAATATCCACTTAGAAGTTCGTATAGGAACTTTAATGAGCTTGTATAACATCCAATTTCCCCAATTCCAGAGCTAATATCTATATGTGCTGATAATCTTCACGAGTTTACTTCTTTTAAAAGGCCTAATGTTTACGGGGGCTACTATATCGCTGTAACATCAAACAAAAGCTAAAAACTATGTGATCACTGCCTCATTGAGTACTGAATAGTGAATATACATCTTGATATAATAAAAAATTAAAATCTTATAAAAGTTGATTTTTTCCTGAAGCGCATCTTATTATAGCTATTACAAAATCTTCTTTCTTTTTCCCCCTTAAAATTAGAATCTTGTGAAAGTTGATTTGAAGCTTCTTATTACAGCTACTACAAATCTTCTTTCTTTCTTTCCTTTTTTCCTTTTAAGGGAAAGCTCTTTCTTTAAACCCTCCCCACCAAACCCCCCACCCCACCCCCACCCCCACCCCCAAAAAAAAAAGTCTTCTAAGAGACCTTTTTTTCTGCAAAATATCTTCTAAGAGATTTAACTTCTTTTCTTGGATGATTAAATGATAGGCAACGTGTACTTCTCTTCACTCCACAACACCTCCTACTTCACCCCTTGGATATATCAATAATAAATTATCAAATTAACCGGCTAACTCAAACCGCGAAGAAGATTAAAACAACATGAATACTTGACAAACAAAAAGCTAATTCACTTGATGCTTTTCAAAGGGATAACATACCAAAGCAAGACGAATCAGTAGGTGGATTCAGTGTTTTATCCAAAAGATTATCAATCAAGTCAAAACCAATAAATTACATGCCTTCTTTAAAACAAGGATGGAGAATTTTTTACCAACCTTCCATGAACACTATAGTACACATTAAATTACTCAACTTTAACAAATTTCTCAGGCAAATTTTGTAATTTTGGACAATAAATTCAAATTTTTTTCAACGTTGGGGTCCGAACCAGCTTGCGCATGCCTCTGACTATTCCACCGGGTACCTGCTACCTCCCACCAGAATAAGTACAAAGTAACTGCCCACCATGGCTTATCCAGGTGAAGAAATGATGTGGTTTTGAAAGAAAACACAGAAGAAAATTGCAGAATTGAAATCTAAGAAGATGAGCTAATAGTATCTCATATCATAAGAACCAGTATACAGCCATTGTTTCGTACATATACTCTCATAGTTGGGCTAATTTGTAAAGTAAATAACTAATGGGCCTAATTGAAATATAAGACAAGGACCAAACTGTAACTTCTCAAACTAAGTAACTAACATAACTACTTTTATTCCATTACTACTCTTAAAGCCTAAGGTACTCCTCTCGTCTGTACAAGCTCTCATTCAGGTCATATCAAGAAATCACTAGTGTCTTTTGAATCCATTGGGATTTAATTTCCTACAATAAATTCTTTTTTTTTATGATTGTAGTGTCCGAAGTAGCTTGCGCGCACCTCGACTATTCCACTAGATTCCTAATACCTTCCACCAGTATCAGGTAACTTTACCCACCAAGCTTTAGTCAAGGTAAGAGATCACTAGCTTCTATTTTTTTTGTTTTTTTGTGCATCCGTTGGGATTTAATTTCCTACAATAAATTCTGTTTCTGTCTAATCCCGCCATAAATTTCCAGAAAAAAATAAACAGCCTTAACTCTCTTTGATTTTACCATGTTCTCTGATTAAACCAATTTCATTAATCATAACCACGTTTAAGATCACTTTGTTTAAAGGCGCTCACTAATTTCTCCAATAAAAGTAACTCATATAAAATAGTAAGAGTACTAGATTTTAAGCAATAATCACTAATCTAAATCATCAGTTTCATAATCCAAACAAAACAACATAATCTAATCGCTTCACCTAGTTAGATCAATAAAACATAATAAAAATTAAACAAAAAACACATATTAATAAACAAATGAATAGATCACTCATCAAGGAAACACAAATTTCAAGTTTAAAATAAATAAATAAATAAATCGAAACGATGAACATACCTTAGGGAGAATTGAGACGAGAATTCGTCAAAAAGAAAAGAGAGAAAAATAGAAAGAGAGACTGACACGGCAGTTATGGAATTTCTAAAGAAAACGGAGGGAGCGTTTTGTATATATAGTTATTCTAATTGGGCCCCACAAAGAAATATAAAATACCGACTTTACTTCCCTATATATTTTGTTGGCGTTTGAACATAAGAATTGTGAATTTTTTTAAAAAAAATAAATATTCAAGTAAAAATGGTATTTGAAAATTAGAGATATATTTGGATATGAATATCAATTGGAGCTATTTTTGAATTTTTGTGAGTGATTTGAAGTGAAAATTAATTTTTTGGAGCTTTTCAATTTTCAAAATAATTCTGAAATTCAACTTAAGTGAACGGGCCCAATTCTTTATTTTCATTTTCCCCTAGATTAGAAAAGTAAGGGAAAAAAACAAAAATAGCCATATTTATCATTGGCAATTGAAAAATAGCCACAGTTCTAAAAGTAATCGAAATCTAGCCACTTTTTTATGTAAAGATAAAATCTGAACAAAAATACCCTTAAAATTTCGGAAATATTCTAGCATAATATGCTGGAGTTCGAAGTTTTACATATGAGCTTCCAACATAATGTGGTGGATTTTCATAATGTGCTAGAGTTCCAATATAATATGCGGGAAGTTTATATGCAGGAGCTCCATAATCGAGCATATTATGCTGGAACTTTCCGTGTTCTGGAGTTCCAACATAATATGCTGGAAATTTATATGCAGGAGCTCCATAATCTCGCATATTATGCTAGAACTTTTCGTGTGGCGGAGTTCCAACATAATATGCTGGAAGTTTATACGCATGAGCTCCATAATTCTGCATATTATGCTCAAACTTTTCGTGTTTCAGCAAAACAATGACTATTTTTCAATGACTTTGCAAACACTGACTATTTTTCGATTACCAATTCGAAAATGACTAGCTCATGCTATTTTCACGAAAAGTAACCATCAACAAGTAAGTAATTTATTTTATGACAATAATATTCGAATTAACTTACGTGCATTTAAAACAAGCAAGTACTTATTTTAAATCTAGTTTAAAAAGAATATCAAAGAATTTTACAAAGAAGAGGATCTTGAAGGACGTTTTTCTTTAGTGTAAAACTATTCATTCTTTATTTATTTGAAATTGTAAAAAAAGATTCAGAAACTATTATAAATGATATTAGTTTTTTTTTTGTAAGTAAATGATTTTATTTACCTGTATCAATATATACAAAACAGCAAATCAAATTGATCCTAGACAGACCTTAGGCTCAAACAACTCTATCTACTCAGCAATCATACAATTCTAAGGATAAAAGTTCTGTTCTTCAAGCTTCCTTGATAGTCTACTCTGCATTAATCTTCTACTTATCACCTCTTGAATAATATATTTAATTAGCACTTCAATATGTTGTTGTTGCACTTGAAAACTCTCATATTACTTTCTCTCCAAATATGGTATACAACACAAACACAAGCCAGAATTAAATTTCTAGTAAATACATACTTGCATCCGGTGTTTATATCAAATCAAATAATTTAGTTTTAGTAGTTCAAAATTAAAGAAAAAAATATAACAGTTAGGGATACCGCTTCGTCAAATTTTTTTTACTAATCTTTCATATATAATCCAAATGAAAAAAATAAGAAAACAGTAAAATATAATAAAATGATAGCGCTTGTCACAAAGAGCTAAGTAACTTATGAAGTTGGAGTTTGAAAATTTCTATGTGAGGCCAGCCTCATTTTATGTTTTAATACTTTTGATGTGAGAGTTTGAATAATGCAACTTATTCAATGTTTTAATATTTTTGAACTACTAACCTCTTAGAGATTATCAAAGCACTAAACTAGTGGATCATAAGTGGTGAGAATATTACAATACATTTTTAATATTTAGGGGTGATGCTGTTTTGGATCTTAGTGCCAAGCTTTATCTCCTCTATTGATTTGGTTAGCGTGTTGCATTTACCAAAATATGGCCACTGCATTGTGTGAATCCCATCTGCTGAAACAGTCAAAATATCCAATGGCGAGCGATGAGCATCTATCTGCATCTCTGTTATGTAAGAGCCGACGGCTCGGTGCACAAAACATCCCCATTCACGCAGGGCCAAAGAATGTGATGTAGACAGCCTACCTTAATGTAAATATTAGTGTCTGCTTCCGCAGCTCGAAATAGTAGTAACTATAGTAACATTATCACTAACTCATAGTTCAGAAATCAGCTATCCCACAACATACCAGTCATAAAAATCAAGCAACATGATATAGTTATTGACATTACATACTACTGACTTCAGAGAATATAATACTGCATATTATTCAAAACTTCTTGCTTCCTAGATAATATGATAGTACTTAATCAATAGACTACTCGAAGGAGCATAGCGTAAAGCTGCTAAACCGCTATATGGATCTTGTTTCCGTTCTTTCAGCAGACGCGCCGCTTGAGGGATGAACATGACCTTCAGATTGCTCAGACAAACGCGAAGAAATTACTTGCGATTTTGTTTCTTCATGATGCAGGTCATCCATCTAGTAAACCAGGAAAAAGAAAAGACTATAAGAATGTTGCAGATTTTTCTACTTTACGTTCAAGGACAAGACGAGGTCTCTGCCCGCTTACCTGAAGAGTTCCCAGTAATTGGCCGCTAACATGAGCGGCCAATCCAGGCGCTAGACGCTGTGCACCAGTACTGGCTTCCTGCTCAACTGCTGCACCGGCATTTGTGAGATGAAAGTGACCTTCATATTCCTCAGACAAACGCGAAGAAACTACTCGCGACTTCATTTCTTCATGCCTGTCATCCATCTAGTAAACCACAAAAAAAGAAAAGATTATTAGAAAGGAAATCACTACAAACTTTGTCAGCTAAATTGCTCATAGCTAACAAGAGTTTCTGATAATTTGTTGCTAACCCGTAACTTAGTAGGATTAGCGACAGATTTTGCTGTTTAGCTACAAAATTTGTCCGTCTGTTTTTTAAGTAGTGAATGATGCAGATAAGTTTAATCTTCAAAAGACATTTTGCACGCAAAAGAAGATAGATTATAACATTCAAGAAATAAGACTACATCTCTGCTCACTTACCTTAAGCGCTCCCACTAATTTGTGGCTAAGCACATCAGCACCCGAGTCAGGCATGAGTCGTCGCGCACCAGTGCAACATTCCTGCTCCATTACTAAACTGACATTTTTGAAATTGGATGATTGCTATTCAGAATCAACATAAACTTCTTCATAAACTTCACCATTGTCAGAAACATCATCAAAAACTCGAACATCAACCTTGTAACGAAGAATAGCGCCAATGCCACCAAAACCACGACAGAACTGAGATCCTTCTTGTGATTTATCTGTAACAAATTCCAAACTACAACCAAATTTCCTGTACTCATTAGCTAACCACTCAAGTAAAAGCATTTTATCCATAATCTCTAACTCCCCATTTGTAGTAGGTTCGCGAAAGTTACTCTGATGTGCATCTTGCTCCTTATTCAAGTACTTGATTATTGTTTCTCCAGTACTGCTATTTTTCAAAACATATCTAGTAACGTCGAGATTTTCCCACACGATAATGGTCTCAATAGCACCCGTGTCTAGAACTTGCATTGTATCATCAACGCCAATGATATACTTCCCAGTGTCCTGACTAATCTCCTCAAAATACTTTCCAATAATATCGATCTCGTGCATAAATTTCACATTGATCAAGTGCTCAGCAGATAACTTAATTGCTTGGCTAAAACCATCTTCCCCTCCATACGAAACATCAACCATATTTAATATCTTTTCCCTAAGACGACGATCAAACATATTAGAATAGCTAAGCTCTGTCTTAAACTCTGCTGATCCAGCTAATATCAGGCCTGAAACATTAGGCTGGCAAGTTGATGGATTAATATAAAAATGTGTTGCAAGCTCTGCTGTTTTTCTCACATAGTTATGTCGTTTCTCCATTCTAAGACGATCAAAACGCAACGATGACTGTCCACCTCTCCCGTGTTTTTTTGGCAAATCAACACTAAACTTGTGAATGACATTCCTGGTACTGCCACTCAATGTCCCGAAAAGTGTCCCGTGTCCATCCATCACAATAAACCCAAACTTCTCATCACATTCCAAAAGTTCATTCAACGGTTCTGTATGGAACTTGTTATCACAAAGATATAAAGACGCGTTAATTGGCCTGAATGGCTCAAAATCATATGTAACCTTCTTGTCTTTCCCGTCTTCAGCCATGATCGTTCCAGTGTATAGCACGAGCCCGTTTGGTGGTACCTTGTTGTAGAGTTTAAGTCTTTGTCGAGCAGATGTGATCGCGCCCAATACAGATTGGCGATTCACTCTACTTTTGATGTTGGATGCAGTTCCAAACCCATCTCCAAGCATCTTAGTGACGCGTGATATTTGATCGCGAGGAGGCATTATTAGAGAAATCATGCTCGTACCATTGCCTCGAGCAGATTCTAATGCCTTTATTAGTTTCTTGATCTTCCATATCTCTATATTCTCGTCGTTCTTGTGATCGTCTGTCATCATTGTATGACAAACTGCAGTTCAAACAAAAAAATCCACAGATTATTTAGTACACAAACAAAGACGCTACAAAAAAAACTGGAATTAGCTACGAATTTCATCACTAATTTATCGTTAAATGCTCGTAGCTAGCAGAATTTCTTGATAATCTGTCGCTTATCCGTCACTAAATGACATTAGCGACGGATTTTTCTGTTTAGCTACAGAATTTGTCGGTCGCTAAAACCTAACAAGCTAATACCAAACGCAATCCCCTAATGACAAACAATGCCTAAGCGTTCGAATATTGAGATATGGAATATCAATAAATAAAAGAATAGCATCTTACAACAAATAATTTTGTTTATGAAGAGAATCTTATTAGAGATTTTACTCTTCTTACTTTCTTTCAAGGGAAAAATCTTTCTTTTATCATCCAAAAGTCATGATCGGTATATCTTTTAGAGGTATGGAAATAAAGACATACTAGGACGATCACAATAGGTCATGGGTTCGAGTCGTGGAAGCAGGGGCGAAGTTATGTTGGGTTAAGGGTGGTCAGTTCGTCGAAAAACTATAGTTTTGTGTATATAGGTAAAATATTAGGTTTTATAGGTATATAGTAATATATATTGAACACACTTTGTTATGGAATTTTTCTCTTCTTTCAAGTTTGAATACCCTTGGGAAATTTCTCGCTTCTCCATTGCGTGGAAGTAATACTCGCATTAGGATAGCTGTCTACATCACACCCCTTCCCCGAACCCTGCGTGAATGCGAGATGCTTTATGCACGAGCTACTTTTTTTTTAGGATGATCACAATATTATTTTTTTTGGGTTTCCCACCCGATGTCCGGTACCCGTATTGGAGCTCGACTATATTCGAATTCACGCCGCTAATAAGGGCCTCATTCGGGGGAAGCGCTCCCTACCAAGGATTTTTCCATATCCAGACTCGAATCCGAGACCTCTGGTTAAGAGAATAGCAGTCTCATCCACTGCCCCACATCCTTTAGTGGTAGGATGATCACAATATATTCTTTCAACAGGCAAAATTAACGAAACATATTGATCATATACCTTCTGAATTAATCAGCTAACTCAAGTCAAGTAGGAGATTAAAACAAGCATAATCAATATCTAACAAACAGATACGAATCCTCAGTCCTAGACAAGTTGAGATCGACTATATGAATCCTCAATGTTAAGCTCAACTCATACAGAAGTTTGAGATTTCAAGCAAAAAATAAAATTTAATTAAAACAATTTTGTTAAACATACCTTGGAGAGAAGTAAGACGAAAAACGCAAAACGAGAAAGAGTATAATACTTTGGTAGAATTCTGGAGGGAAAGGTAGGTATTTATAGGTTACTCTGGGCTTATAATTAAGTTTACGAAGAATTAACATAAATAGCCGCCACCCAACCGTTTAAACTAAAATAGTAATATATGTATCATTCATGTATTATATATTTATAATCTTGTATAACTAATTTATAATATATGTATACCGGCTAGCAAAATATAAGTAAATCCGGCTGGTTATTTGTATAAATATCCCTAATTTTATTGCTATTTTCTTTCTTAGTGGTTTTTTTGTGTGGTGGGAGTGGGGGTGGGGTGGTGGGGGTGCTATAGGTTAAATTTTCTTGGTTGGAAAGAATTATTGACTAGCTTAATTTATTTCCGTAAAAATTAGTGGTACTTTTCTTGGAAAACAAGATTTTCTTCTCCAATAAAGATTAATGAAGAGAACGATAATTTATGGAAATATGTCTTCGGAACGGGATGAAACTCTCTATTATTGTAAAAACTAACTTTATGTGCAAACACATATCATGTATTTATTGGTCGATATAAACACGTGGGTTATTTTAAGAGTGAATAATTATGGCAAGTGAATTATTGTTGGGAACTTAAAAAAATTGTTATTAAGAAACTGTTGGTGAGATTAATTAGATCAATATTTAATCAAATTAAATTTGACATTGTAAGGGGCATATTTTCTTTATATTTTCATCAATTTGAAACTCCAAAATCCAAATAAACATGTTCCTAAATCCTACCGGGACAGTTTATCGCTAAAACACTCAGAAACTGAAATTTTAATGCGAGTTTTATCTATTAATTTAATGTTCTCTAATATTCATGATATTATTTTCTGATCTGTTTTTAGTGTAAGGATTGGATATTTGAAATTCTTGTATCTTTTTTAAGTGTTAAATTGGATATAAAAGTATGTCACATGTGATAACCATATTATAATGTTGACAACATCATCAACTGATTTTTGCTCTACGGCTTGAACCTATGATCTCCTTGGCACACGGCGATAACTCTTACTATGATTACGCAGAGGCAGAGCTAGAAATCCGACTACGGGTTTGGCTGAACTCAATAGCTTTTGCTCAAACAATATTTTGTGTCAAAAAATTCATTGAACATGAACAAATATTAAATTTAAAACTATTATTAACACTTGAAATCGTCGTTCTAAAATCTAGAACCCATAAAGTTTAAAGTCCTAGCTCCGCCTCTGTGACGAGGAACAAAACTTAATTTACATATCAATGTATAACAAGGCTAATATTACAAAGGAACTTCCATAAATATAACTTCAGTTTTTTGGCTGTACAATTGCTACACAGATGAACTATCAAGAGCAGATTAAAAGTAACACTAAAGTTATATGCACAGTAGATGTACATTTTGGACAAATTGTCAATTGTGTTCTACTGGACAAGTTATGTAGAGTTTCTTCTTCTACTGTACATTCACCGATAGAGTGGCAACTCGAGCAGGACAGGCTGCAGTTTCGGCTTTAACATAAAGCTACGATGAACCTCAAGATTGTTGTTCGCAGTCTTTACTTTCATGATAATGAGGACGTTTCTGCTGTTAAAAGATTGAATTCCCGTTCCAAGGTCCACGAAGACTTGTTCTGATGGTTGACATTGTAGACGTACTCCAGGAAGTATCCGCCATATGTGATCATTGATATAGTGGCTCTACAGAATCAAATACAGACCAAAGAGAGTAAAAAGGAAGAGCCATCCATTTTCAAACACAAACTCAAACGATTTACGGAAACTTGGTATGATAACATACCAATAAATCTTCAGTAAATCATCCAATACTATAGAAATGTCACATTATGAGTTAAATACACCCCAACCCCAAAAAAAAAAAATGAAAACCAAACCGAGGGAGGATCAAAAGGGTGCTACGTTGACATAACTCGAAATAGGAGTACCATTTAAAGATAATACTTATAACCTGAACACTAAAACCCCAAAGCTTCGAGTTTCATTAACTCAAGATGCTTGGATTATATAGCAAGTAGCTTTTTTGAATCTGCAGATCATATAACTAATAACTAGAGGCTAGAGCAGAGGATTGTTGACACCTCGTGCTCAGCCTCAGTATTACTATGTCCAAAATATAAAAAAAATTATGTATTGTGACATTGCATCTCATTGGCACTTCGGCCGCTCATTAGAAGCTTATGATTACTAGTGGCAAATACTAATATTACCAGTTCATGAAATAGGGTGAATATTACAGGAATAGATGCACAATAAATAAATGGAAACAGTCACATTTTCTCACCTTAGTACGACATGTTCAGGTGTTGCTGTCTCGTCAAATTTCTCTATTTTGCGGATCACTGTATTACTGCATGACAGTGTTTAAGAAGAATTTTGATGAGAGATAGATTTCAGGAGATTTATTTCCTAAAGATAGAAAAGGCGGAAGACAAACTGAAATTCGATTGAAGAGTACAGAAGAAATTCATACTAGTTTCATTGTTCAAAAGCAAGATTTCTTTTTGATGCAAAACAAGCCAATTGAAAAAAATACAGATTATCAAGTCGATTATATCTTCTTTATAAGAAAAGGATTATTAGTATCTCCTCCACATTTGTGAAGTCTCTTTCCAACGTAGTGAAGGGGAACTTTGATGGAGTAATTAGACCTCTTTCTGCAGCTACCAGCAGCTGATCCCAAAATTTCATTAACAATCTTATAGGTCAAATTATGCGCTTTCAGTCATAGAAGAACTCCAGTTCTTTTATCCAAATAATTCCAGCTCTTATCTTGGTATGAACTCAAGAAACCTATTATTTTTCCATAGCGTTTGAAGGGCAATCTTACTGACTTTGAATTCCAGGTACAGGTTGCCCAATTTATTTTTGAACAAGCTTGAAATTGCTGTTATAGTTTATGTTGCACGGACTAGAGTCTACTGCACCTGTGTCGGATCCTCCAAAAATGCTTTGATACACACCCGACGATATTTTCAGCGAGTCCGAGCAACATATTATAGTCACTTTGTTAGGAGAATCTGATATTAAAATGTCAATTCTACTCAATCATCAGAAATAGCGAGGCAGTTGAAAGAGGTAACAACAAAAGTCTCTGTCACTTGTAGATGCGAGGAGCAGAGGTGACACCATCATTACGCAGGATAGCTAAAGCGGGAGACACCATATTTCATAATAATAGGCAGGACAATTTGCAACACCTATTTCTAGAAAAGATTCGACAAGTACTATAAAACATCTGGAATTTCAGTAATGATGTAAGGTCTTTAAAGTTTAATCCGAGAAGAGGCTGTGGCCCTTGGTACAGCAACCAACTTGCTGGCTAAGAGAACAATGACAGGGTAATATTTTGGAAATCATAATATCAAAGTAATTGTGTAAAATCTCAATATAAATAATTTTCAAGTATAATCACAGGATCAAAGTGCAGAGAGGTCATCTGAATAATTTTCATGAAAGTAGGGAATATAGATGCAAAAAAAAACAACTTCAAGTGCGTGAAAAAAAGGTAACAGGTTTTGATAATTAGGTTGCCTTTGTTAAATATGTACTGAAAGTTGCAAATACTGCCAATTTAGTATACGTCAAAACATCAAATTTGGATGGTATACTTTGTGGATAGAATACAATACCTTCTCACTCCAGCTGGAACAGCACGATGCAGTATGCAATGTTGAGCAGGATCCAGGGCGTCGCTAACAGTATGAGGTATTGGTATTATTGATGCTAAAAGACCAGAAGACCTTGTACAATTTACAGTGGAAGTAAGGAGAAGATACAAGATAAGGAAATTGAATAAATCATCAACAGTGCAGCTTTATTTCGCAGTTGAGCAACAAAAAAAGATGAGGGCTAATCTATTACGAAATAGAAATGTGCATACTTATGTATCAAGAAATAATAAAGGAAGAGAAGTGATGGAGGTTAATAAAATGCACTTGGGAAATTGATATCTCACCTTTGATTTGGGGGTGAACTCAAAGAGAAAACATGAACAGAACCAGAAGAACTAGTTGCAAGAAGAATATCTGGAAGTTCTGCTGCTGGCGCGAACGACAAAGAAAAGATATTTGAAGTGTACGTCCCTCTCCTGAAGCTATATGACTGCCAAAGGAATTGAATTAACAATCAATCAAAAGGCACAATTCAAATGAAGTTGTGACACAGAAGCATCAATTACCTGACAATTGTAATGATACATAACATAACATATCGCAAGTGAAACAGTACTTTCCCACTAGTTAACGACCTGTTTTGTTTATAGGTAATGTATTAATTACCACCAATAGTTTTCCGTTCTCATTTTTCCCAAATAATGTACACACGCTATTTACTTCTTTGTATCAAACTCAAACTAGTTCTAGAATTTGTAAGCTGAGCTCGACAGTCATCAGTATACATACCAATGCAGAAGCTCTATGATGGCAGAGAAATACATCTCTCGAAACATATACTCCCTCCGTTTCAATTTATATGAACCTATTTAACTGGGCACAGAGTTAAAAAAAAAAAAAAGACTTTTGATCTTGTGGCGTAAAATGAGGCACATATACTTTGTGTGGCTACAAATCATTGCATAAAGATATATTGCTTCCAAATATGGAAATGGTACGGACTAAAAACGAAATAGGTTTACATAAATTAAAACGGAGAGAGTACTACTTAGTATCACATTTTGATACAATATGTTCTTAAGGGTTCACCTTAGTCGCATCTGAAACAAGATGAACTCTGATCATGGTCCCTTGTTCAGACGCCGTTGCAATGTGAGTCCCGCCTGATGAAAGTGTCAAGACAGACAATGGCGCTCGATGAGCATCTATCTGCATTTTTATAACAGTAACCGAATAAGACAAACTCCTCCGTTTTGTAAAGTTAAAAAATGTTTGTAAACAGAGTTGGTTAAAGGATAGGAAAGCGCTAAACTATTAAAAAATTATGATATATAACATCTCAAACCCATTGATCTTATTATAGATAATTTCGCAAGATCAATACACATAACGGTAAGAAACACGACCTCACAGTGTAAACGGAGGTCGGAAACATTATAGACTAACAAAGATCCTTTGGTTGTACTTGCTGGAAGAGCCAAATATGAACCGTCCAAGCTGGGTGAAAATGCACAAAGTCCTAAAATTGGAAACAAGAACTCGTCGATAAGCAAATGTGCTAGGCCAACTGGAACTTTATAGCATCTACTTTCATTAAACAAAAACCTGAAAGTTATAAAGCAGTGAGAGCAGGTGCACTAAACTCCCGCTATGCGCGGACTCCGGGGAAGGACCGGACCACAAGGGTCTATTGTACGCAGTCTTACCCTGCATTTCTGCAAGAGGCTGTTTCCACGGCTCAAACCCGTGACCTCCTGGTCACATGTCAACAACTTTACTAATTACGTCAAGACTTCCAGTTATAAAGCAGTGACTTCTTTTATTCTTTTCCTTTTTGGTTGATCTTTTTATGCAGGATGGCGTAAGTCATTGCTCCAATGATTATAAGAGTGAAGTCACTAAAACTTGAAAAAAAGATTTTCCGGACAAACCTTTTGGATTCGGCACCGTATCAATAGTGTCTAATATCTTAAGACTGTTTATATCATAAATAAATGTCTTCTCCTGCAATATGACAATCAATCTGCAAATTCGAGGACATTGTTTGATAAAGAATCGGAACAAGGGAGAAATAACAAATTAGGGGTCTTTAATCAAAATTGATTAAAAGAATTGAATGCATTAACAATCAAGTCACAAAGAACAAATACGTTCATTCTGTTCTCATTCAGAATCAAGTGCATATTCCATAGTACGGGGGGGGGGGGGGGGATCCTAGCTGCCACAAGAAAAGATTATATGGAAGTCTGATATAAAACAGGAAAATTTTGAACACTAGTATGATCTCAGACTAATCGATAGTAACCATTGTCAGTTCAATGAGAGAAAACCTGCTAAAGGTTGTGCTATGTTTAGTCTTTCTGCATCTCAAAATGAATTCTTATCGCTCGTTTAATTTGTTTATTAAGATAAAGCCATAGAGGTTTACGTAAGTATGCTCTTACTGCAGGTTATAAACTTAACATACATTGAATGCATAATGCCTATTCATGCAAAATGCAGACTGAGGCAATAACCAAAAAATGGCAAATCCAAAGAGCAAAGTAGCTGCCACAGAAGTGGAACAAGAAAGATAACAGTAGCCCATCTTGGTTATTTTTGTGTAGGATATTAATTATCATATCTAAGGGGACTATATATAGGGATATGATTAGGTAATAGTACCATTGGAATTATAAATAGAATTAGAGAATTCAAGTTGTTTGAATGCAAGAAAGGTTTCATTTTCGTTTTGCTGTTGGTCGACCTTAATTTTAGAGTGTTAATAAAGTAAGAAAACTCTCATCTAAACGTTCAATCTAATCTTTATTACCAAGGCGAATCGATCCTAATATCAACTTTTCTTAATCGATCCTAAGAAGAATGCTACAAGCTTTTTTTGTTACCATGAGAATATCTGACTACGACATGCGAAACAAATAGAACACTGGAAAATGAGAATCTTAAATGAAGCAAATTATGTTTACCTTTTCTTATTCATACGAACAGCAAGGATAGAAGTTAAGAAGTTTAGTTCCTCAAGAGCTACTCCAGTCATAGTATTAAACATACATAGTCTTCGAGGCGACAAAGATGGCTGTAGAAACGACACAAATAGTAAAGTAACTAAACAGAAATCTTGTAGATCAATGAATAGTTAGAAGGACTATAACTAGAACTTAGTAGTAAATTGCGGAACCTGTTCACCAGCCCCAACGATTGCGAGAAGGCTTGAGCTAAACAACATTTCTACTATAATGAATGCTCCAGCAGCTAACATAAAATCAATTTGTCAGGATACTGAAGCTAACTTGTATCTCTAAATTTTTATGCAAGACCAACAAAAAGATCATAAATTTAAAGACTTTTATATCCCATAAGCTCCTTTTTTTGACACTAAAATTTGAATATTGATTATCAACTACATTGAAGCAGCAAAAAACTAAAAATAAAGATATCCCCTCCATCCCGAATAACTTGTCATATTTTGCTCTTCGAGAGTCAAACTACATGATCTTTCACTAACATTTTAACATATATTTTTTCATTATATTGATATGAGAAGAATTGCAAATTGTACTACTTTTCATATAGTTTTCAAATATCAAAATTTTAATTTTAAATTACTGAATTAATCTGATTCATATTAGCTTCAAAGATTAGTCAAATTGACTCTCGAGAAGTGAACCATGTCAAGTATTTTGGGACGGAGGAAGTATAACTTTTAGCTGAGTTTCCTTCTACCTGAACTTTACAAGAAAGCAAATACACCTTAAAACTAGTGCAAGTTTCCAATTTTTCCACAAAATTCAATCAAAGATCATCACTTTATAAGCTTTAAAAGAAACCCTTTTTAGTTCATAAGAAAATACTGGACCTCCAGCCAAGAAAATAAGCAAAAAAATCAAATTTTTGGTTTAAAGATTGTTATATCCCATTGGTTCTGTTTGACACTAGAAATTCTTCAACTTTTAGCTGGATATTGATTATCAACTGCATTGAAGTAACAACAATAAACCCAGTATACCCTCACAAGTGGGGTCTGGGGATGGTAGTAAGTACAAAGACCTTACCCCTACAGTGAATGTAGAGAGGCCATTTCAAGTGGGACCCTCGGCACGAGGAAATTGAAGCAACAAAAAATAAAAACAAAAATACTACTTCTACAAGAAACTAGTGCAATTTCCACATTTTTCCATAATATCAATCAAAGATCATAAATTCATAAGCTTTAATATAAACCCTTTTTAATTCACAATTAAATACTGGACCTGCAGCCAAGAAAAGAAGCCCCAAAAAACCAAAATTTTGAACTTTTAACTGGAAATTGATTATCAACAACATTGAAGCAACAAAAAATAAAAATACTACCTTTAGCTGAATTGAAAACTTGTCCAACTTCCAAAATATTCCATATTTCAATCAAAGATCATCACTTTACAAGCTTTAAAAAAACCCTTTTTAGTTCATAATAAAATACTGGACCTCCCAAAAAAAATGGAGATTGTTTACATACCTCTTTCATAAAGGAGTCTTCCAGTATTACAATCAAAGATTTTGAAGCCTTCCCTTGTTCCAATTGCAAAACAACTATTTAAAGATTAAAAACAACAATTAAAACAAACAACTAAAACAATATTGACGAATAATTAATACCCACAAATTTTCTTGTAAAAAAAAAAAAAGAGGATTACCTGTTGTCTTGATTGAAGGAAGCACAGAGAATTGGATAAGAAGAGGATTGATTTGCCATTCTTTTAGTAAGAAAATTATTGTATATGAATGATTGATTAAGTAGAGGGAAATAAAATGGCAGATTGCAGAGAAAGATTGAAAGTGCAGTGTAGTTAAAAATTGTAATTAGTATTAGTTTATTTCTGTATTAGTTTTGGATTAGACTTAAAAAACAAATTTCAGAAGGTAAAGGAATTAGTAGTAGTTTGTTTGTCTTGATATGGGTAATGAAGTTGGGATTGGAAAAAAAAAACTAGTTGGGTCCAATTGTTTTGATTTTTATATGAGGGAAATGACACGCGTAGTAACTTTTAAGTATATTGTTTAAAATATATTCGCAGTTTATAATGTATTTAAACATTAGCTAAACGTTTAAACCTCAAGATTCAAACTTTCATCGCGCCCTAAAATTCAAAAATTATGTCCAGAAATTCGAATCTTACGTCACGAATTTTAAATTAGATGTTCAAAAATTCAAGATACTTAGTTCTGAATTTCAAGTTAGGAAAATTTTAGGACACTAAGTCGTCAATTCTGAATTAGCAGATCAAAAATTCCGGATACTTAATCCATAAGTTTGGCGAATTGGCTAATTTTTAAATATATTATAAATAACGAATATATTTTAAATAGCATACTTAAAATAGTTACATAAACAATATATAAGTATCAAATCTTGTCGGTCCGACAGAACTTGTGAATAATTAAACAATATATTTAGGCATGTTTTGTCCATCCAAAAAAATGTGTGAATTATTTGTACCAAATTAATACTTATCTCGCATAATTTTGAACAAGCCAAGTTTTGTCTATTCGGTAAAACATATAAGTAATTTATACCAAAGTTATGACATGTAGGTGTAACTTGTGAAAGCATAATTTTCATTCTTCCACTCTACATAATTTATGAGTTATGACCCGTAAGGTTATTTTTGCACAAATTCCTTAAATGGGGTCAAAATTTAAACTGCAGTCGTATATGATCCTATTTGTGCAAATCATCCTATTCTGAAAGGGCCTAATGCTAAAGGACTTAAGCTGAAGACTATGGGCCAAATAACATGGGCCTTTATTGGGTTCGTAGTAATAGGAGTTGGGCAAAATTAAACTTGGCCAGACGGCCGAAACTAATTGCATCCGCTAGTCAAAAAGTATATAAATTATATCTATTTTTTGTTTATAATACATATATATACAAAAAAATATATTTTATCGGCTATTATTTTTGGGGTGGTTAAAAATATATATTTCTAGCTTGCTTCAGAGTGCAACATTGTGTATCGTTTATGTCTATTTCATCTTTTCTATTTTTTTTAATGTAGTTTAGAAATTATTTTGCAAGAAATCATTTTTAAAATTATTTCAACTGAATATATACTCATTGTTACATATGTTTGCAGGCGTGAAGAAAATGGAAAAGCAACAAGTTTTTAGGTTAAAAAGAAATAGTACATATGTTTGGAAAATATACACAAAATACTCCTTCTACTTACAATCAAGATCACTTATAAAATAATTATATGTATATTTTTGTAATAAAATTAATCGATAGATCTCTAAAATAGTTAACGACCTACATTCATATATTAATGTTCACCAAAAGTGTAAAAATCTTTACGATGTCAATGTATATAACTTAAATTTTAATCCACTAATAGGAAGAAAAAAAACTCAACTTTCTCTCACTACGCATCGTTTAATAATGTATTGTACAACAACAACAACCCAATATAATCTCACTTAGTGGGGTCTGGGGAGGGTAGTGTGTACGCAGACCTTACCCCTACCCTGGAGTAGAGACTAGAGAGGCTGTTTCCAAATAGACCCCCGACATCCTTCCCTCCAAGAACTTCTCACCTTACTCTTGGGGAGACTCGAACTCACAACCTTTTGGTTGGAAGTGGAGGTTTCATAATGTATTGTATCGTCTTGTCTTGTATTGTATTGTATCGTATCGTTTGCTAAATACAATGTTTAGATAGATTGTATCGTTTGCCGTCGTTTCATGATATCATGCACCAGCAATATGAAGAATAAACCTGCAATATTATAAAAATAATTATGAAACAACGTAAAATTACTATATAAAAAGGTAGGATAAATGATAAAACAAAATAATTTAATAATAGTAAAGGGTGAGATTGAGAGAAAAAGACAAGATAACAACACAGTCACATCAAATCAGTCGTTACATAAAGTGGCACATTTTGTTGTTATGTAACGGCGGATTTAACGATACGATACAATAAAATTTAAGTAACAATCAAAACAAACATTGTATTTAAAGTAACAATACGATACGATACAATGGGTAACAATCCAAACAAGATCTTAGTTTTTTCTTTCCTTCCAAAGAAAGCAAAAAATCAGCAGAAAAATCTCATGACTCTGAAAAAGCATCAAAGTGGGAAAAAAAGACTAATTGGTAGTTTTTCACCAATAGCTAAAACAATGCATTGTCACACTTTTAGTCAAAAACTGTCAAAATCTCTCTCTCTTTTTTTTTTTTACTTTACCCTTTTACTGTCTCAAGTTCTTTAGAGATTCTAGGCAAGGGCATCTTTATGATGACATCCCACCCCCACCCCCACCCCACCCCCACCCATCCCCCTCCACCCCCAAAAAAAATCAAGAAGAAAAAGAAGGGGAAAAAAAGAAAGAAAGATAATCTTTGTAGAGTTGTTGGTGTAATGATTGATTTACCATAGTCAAATTACTTAAATACTTATTTATATTTACACAAAATCAAATGATTTAATATTCGCAACTAAAAATTAGGCAAAGATATGTTAAATAATAAACATATGTATGAGAGAGATATGTCATGCATTCCATATTTATTAAATTTGGTATAAACATGATGAAGTTTTACCATCAACTTTTCCTCGAAGAAAACTTATCTTCTATCTCTGGCCTCGTTTGCCACGAAAATAAATTCACAAGCTCATATATCAAATCAGTTAATTAGACATGTCCTTTCTATAATATAAAGATTTTATCGTTTAATCGTATATATTAAGAATAATAAATTTGAAATAATGAAATAAAAAAATTTAAATTTATAGAAAAGATTCATCACCAAAGAAAGAGAAAAAGAAAGTAAATTGAATGTTAACCCTTAAGCAACAAAAATAATTTGTAATAGTTGTTTGATGCTAACTCTCAAGAGTCAAATTAACTTAAGACATAAAGATAAATAATAGTTGTATTAAGTTAAATTAACTTAATACAAAGCATACAAATGGAGAGCACAATCACAATCACAATAAGAAAGATATTGATTATATATAGTGCAAAAGACTATTTAATCTAGAGTTTTATTTTTATATACTGTCCGTGTATATAAATTAAATACTTTGATAAAGACCAGTACATATTATTTATAATATAGCCAAAAACACCTAGAAAAGGTATCAAATGGAGCAAAGGCCAATTTCCTCTACAACCTAAAGGTAACAACTAGAAAGACCATTTACTCT